>NW_009259188.1:483101-485232 GCF_000687185.1 Egretta garzetta
ATACGGTCGGCCTCGGCCCATCAATCCAGCCTGTCCAGGTCCCTTTGCAGAGCCCTCCTCCCCCCAAGCAGATTGACACTCCCCACCCAGTAAGTGCAAACTTACTGAGGGCACACTCAATCCCCTTATGCAGCTCATCGATAAAGATATTAAACAAAACTGGTCCCAGAACTGAGCCCTGGGGGGACACTGCTTGTAATTGGCCACCAAACAGATTGAACTCTGTTGACCACAACTCCCTGGGCTCAGCCATCCAGCCAGTTTTTTCCCTAGCCAAGAGTATACCTGTCTAAGCCACAAGCCGCCAGCTCTTTAGGAGAATGCTATGGGAGACAATGTCAAAGGCCTTGCTGAAGTCCAGGTAGACAACATCCACAGCCTTTCCCTTATCCACTTGGCAGGTCACCTGGTCATAGAAGGAAATCAGGTTGGTCAGGCAGGACCTTCCTTTCATGAACCCATGCTAGCTGGGCCTGATCCCCTGATTGTCCTGCATATGCCTAGTGAGCACACTCAAGATGAACCCCTCCATAATCTTCCCTGGTACCGAGGTCAGGCTGACAGGTCTGTAGTTCCCCGGATCCTCCTTCCGGCCCTTCTTGTAGTTGGGTGTCACATTTGCCAACCTCCAGTCATCTGGGACCTCCCTTGTTAACCAGGACTGCTGATAAATGATGGAGAGTGACTTTGCAAGCTCCTCTGCCAGCTTCTTCAGCACTCATGGGTGGATCCCATCCAGCCCCATAGACTTGGGGATGTCTAGGTGCTATAGCAGGTTAAAAACAGCTTCCTCCTGGATTATGTGGGGTTTATTCCACTCACCATCCCCCTCTTCCAGCTCGGGGGGCTGAGTACCCTGGGGATAACTTGTCAGGCTATTAAAGACTGAGGCAAAGAAGGCATTAAGTATCTCATCCTTCTCCTCATCCTCGGTGGCAATGTTTCTCCCACATCCAATAGAGGATGGAGGCTCTCCCTGGCTCACTTTTTGCTGTTAATGTATGTGTAAACACTTTTTTATTCTCTCTTACAACAGTGGCCAGGTTAAGTTCTAGCTGGGCTTCTGCCTTTCTAATTTCCTCTCTACATGACCTGACGAGATCCCTGCATTCTTCTTTGGTTGCCTGCCCCTTCTTCCAAAGCTGGTAATCTCTCCTTTTCTTCTTGAGTCCCAGTAAAAGAACCCTGTTCACCCAGGCTGGTTGTCTTCCCCACCGGTTCGTCTAACGGCATATGGGGACAGTCAGCTCCTGCACCTTTAAGACTTCTTTCTTGAAGAATGCCCAGCCTTCCTGGACCCCTTTGCCCTTCAGGACTGTCTCCCAAGGGACTCTCCCAACCAGTGTTAGTACGTTCCCTTTTCCCCAATTTCTACATTTATCTCAGGACAGTAGTAAATATTCCAGTTAAGTTTTAACAATGTGTGTCCACATGGATTCTATAAAGAATTAAAAAAGCTTTTTTTTTTAAAAAAAAAAAAAAAAAAAAGGTAGCAACTAGAGACGGAACGAAGCATCTTTCCTATAAGGAGAGGCCAAGAGAACTGGGGCTGTTCAGCCTGCAGAAGAGCAGGTCAGGCGGTGTCTTATCACTGTGTATAAATACCTGAAGGGAAGGTGCAAAGAAGACAGAGCCAGGCTCTTCTCAGTGGTGCCCAGTGACAGGACTAGAGGCAATGGGCACAAACTGAAAGACAGGAGATTCCCTCTGAACACCAGGAAGCACTTTTTCACTGTGAGGGTGACTCAGCACTGGCACAGGCTGCCCAGAGGGGTGGTGGGGACATGGTCCTGGGCAACCACCTGTAGGTGGCCTTGCTTGAGCAAGGGGGTCAGACCAAGTGACCTCCAGAGGTCCCTCCCAATCTCAGCCATGCTGTGATTTTGTGGTTATTTTTGCCATGGCTTCTCTTATACTCCAACAGTTTTGTCAAATGACAAAACAGCTGATAGCTCTCTCTCCCCTCCAACATCAAACCAAGATGAAAAAGTACTTGTTATATAAATAAGGGATTCTTATTCTGTGAATTTTTACGTAACAGTATTTCCTTCAATTCAACAGCAAAGTAATCAGTTGCATTACCACCATCCAGTGTTATATTGCAGGAAGGGAGGAAGTAAATTGCCTCTCT
>NW_009259188.1:485254-491117 GCF_000687185.1 Egretta garzetta
GTATTTCTCAAGGGCCTTTTCAGCTTGGTCTGTCTTAAAAAAAAAATATTTATAAATTTTTTTTTAACTTCTTGTCCAACAAACTTTAAGTACTTTGTGCTATTTGCATCATAAACAAAAATACAAGGCCTACAACCTTTACTGAATCACTCAAAGTTTTAGTCTATGCTAGAGGAGAATTCAACTCAGTTTCTCAAACTTGCATCTTTACGATACACTAGAAAACCAAATACAAGTAATACACTGAAGATAAAGAGTTAGAACTTTGAACACACAACAGCATAAAGTTTTATGACTTATCTTTGTATACTGATAGGAAAGAGACTCCTGATGCTGTATTTTAAATAGATCCATATATACAAGTTACCTAACTCAGAATTTGTACAAATCTTAGTTTAGTTTGAAAGTATGGGAACTTCCTGAAGAAGATTCTTTTTCCACACATGTTCTATAAACTCATAATTAATGAAATAAATCCAGTATTTATAAATCTGAAATTAAGAGAGATTATGGACTGCACAGATATCAACTTCCAACACAGCTGATATCAATACCTACTTGATCATGACTTGCTTGCAAATACTAGACAAATCCTTTTATATCAGGTAATGATTCCCTCATAAAATTTCCAGCAAGTGCTCTCTCAGCTGAACAGAATTTACGAGTCACATCTTCAGTCACGGAAAAGATAATTCTCAGAGGAAGAAAAGCTACAGGGAACTCTATATAATTTATACAGAATTGAAATTACATACAGGGGAGCTTAAAGAAGCTTCAGATAGGTGGTTCCAAAATGCAAAGCTCTAGCTAATTTTATTGCTGTTTCCCTTCTTCTCTCCTCACCCCCCACAATCTCTCCTTTCCCTAACAGCACAACTGTCAGAAGGAAACGTGTGTGGCTTCAGCACAAAGCCTACTCACTTTGCTGAAGCTTTCAACCAAGGCATAGTTAAACTCACACATAACTGAATCAGCTACAGTGCATATATATAGAGGATGACTTCTGCCTTCCCCAGCATGGAAAAGTAACAGTAACTCTGGCACAGGACAGAACAGAAAGTCAGGACTAAAGCAGCTCAATGCCCCATAGCATATCTGTAAACATCCTAAGAGAACAAGAACATGTAAATAAGTTACTACATGGTAAAATATAACGTGGACACATGCTACACTTTCTCCTCAGTGATAACTTGATATTTGCCTGCCCAGCACTAGCAGCTACTAGTCTGTCCTTCTTTGCCCAATGTCATACTCATCTCATGCTACCTTACCTTGTTATTTCTTTGTGTAGTTATACCCTTATAGGGACTAACCTGTCTTCTGAAGTATCTACCATTACATCCCAAGTCACCCTAGCACAGATATCAGCCAAAGGTTTAACTATCCACTCATCCATCAGAAGCAGCTTCCAGCAGACCTGGTTTCACTCATTCGACAACTCTGACAGTTGCAGAAGTCTTAAAACTAAGAAGCTCTTAAGCTATGAAGTGCATCTCACTGGAAACTTTTCAGAAACACCAGTGCTGGTAAAATGGACAGGGGATTAAAGCAGTCACAACTGGAGACAGTTCACCCGGCTTCTCTATCAGTAAAGCCAACATCAGAGCACTATAAAACTTCTCAGGTTTCATGCACGCATTACTGTTTTCTGGCAGGTCTGCAGGGAACTCAGCTCCCCTTTCCTTCAGTATTACATACAAACCTCTTACTCTTTCAACTGTTTTCTACACTACTTTTGAAGAGACAATATTCAGTCTCTCCCATACGCCAATACCAACAGCTTTGATTACCTATTTATCCACACCTTTCCATCCCGTCCTTACTAGGAGGAGCACTTTTCCCAAAGCAGGTAATAAAACCACTGTCTCACCCCACAAGTTGACATTCTGCCTCACAGCTTCTGGAGAGGTGGCCAACAGGACCATATATTTTTGCTTATTTCCATAAGGTAACAAACAAAAGACTTGAGCTGACAACAGCAAAACACCTAACAAACTGGTCATTAGAACAACAGAAGTTACTTGTCTTCTTCCTAATTTCCTATCTTATTTAGACTGCCTTTTAAGCTGAGATATGATGAACTGTTTTGAGGTAGCCCTGTTCTGCTCTGTATTCATACAAAACAAAAGCCTGGTGCAACACTGATCGTGACAAGGGCCTGCACGTAATCGCAATGTCTAACTCAGGATTGGGAGCTGTTACTGAGACACCCCTTTCTCACAAAAGCATAACGCTCTTCCCACATGGCTTTTTCCAGTAGGAGCCACCTGAATTTCAAAGGCTACAAGCAAAAAGAGAGATATACTTCACAATATCTGAAACAAACAAGAATCTCAAATAGTAAACAAAGCCATAACCTTAGTACAAAGCAGCAGCAATACTTTATATCTTTGTACACATGAATAAGCTTAATATAACCAGAATCAAGTCCCCAGAAAGTTACGAACAACTTTATTTTGGAAATAGCTACAAACAAATCATCTCCTGGAAAACATAAATGATGTTCAAACACCTTTTTTATAATTTTTCATTAAAGCTGTATATACGGGAAGCATTTGAGGGTCAGGAACAGGGATGAGACATTTGAGCCACAGCTTTGTTTCTATATTTCAAGTGCCTCAATTTGTATCGTACTTTCTTATCCAAAGATGATAGGGAAGGGGACACAAATTCAATACATAGGTGCCAACCAAAAGCCTTGCAAAAGATCTGGAATACTGTATGAAGGAGAGACTTCCAAACCATACCACTCACACGAGTAGCATTAGAAAAGTGGCATCAAAATGGTCTAGCTGATGTGGAGCTACTGCTATTAAAGCCAAAGGAAGAAGCTGTCATAGAAGTTTGGGAAGATCTAGCAGAGATACAAGACATGAAAGATGACTGTACACGAGTGCTGTGCATCTGAAGGAACAGCGTTGATTCAAACTAGAAGAGCAAAGATGCCAGACAATATACACTTCCACATTTTTCATTACAATATATCTTAATCTCTGTTTACAGCTGTGACACTACTGCTGCTAGAAAATGGAAGGGTGTTTTTGCAAAAAACTAAGAAATCCTAGTCATCTGACTATCATTTGCTTTTGTAACCCTGTGCTCTGAAGCACGGTTCAAAGACAAAACAGCTTCTAAGTCACTAGCTAACCACATGATGGTAGTTGTTTAAATCCTATGATCCTTTATTAAAATCTCTTTATAGCAGTCTATAAAGAGAAAGATAAGAAAAAAACAAAAGAAAGGTCCAGCATGCACTCATAGTTTAGCTTGTCTAAAAGGATTCTGAGAAGTGCCAATGAACACTTGCACTGAAATTTCCCCATTCTGCATAGGAACGCACAGTACGAAAGCTTTCCATTGCTCCGTGGAAAACCTCAGGCAGCATTCCAAACATACTTCACATTCAATAAGAATTGCCAGTCACAATTCTTCTACATCCACTCAAATTATCAAAAACCTCAGTGTAAAACTATAGGAATTCACCTAGCTCAGGGGCAGGGACGAGCAGGTGCAAAGCTAGTGCTGAGAAGAAATTCTGACTTTAGGTATCAACAGAAATAAAGACTTTTTTTTTTTTTAATCTGACCACATTAAGTATTATTTTTCACCGAACCATAAAATTCAAGTGACCTTGAAAGGACAATCATGCCAAACTCTGCTACTTTCAACATTGACAGTTTCTATGAAGAAAACTATGGGTTTATTCTCAAACACCCTTTGGCACATTAAAGTGAGAGAAAGTAGCTGCACTACTCTCACATACATCCTCTGCAAGTCTCCATATGGGGATCCACAACTGCGGGCACAACAGAGTGGACGTCTCAACAAAACTGAACTTTTTGACTAACTTGGGAAAGTATTCAGACTTACTGTTGGATCTGACCTGTGGCCGAGTCCTCTACTTAAATACAATAATACCAGATGCTTAAGAGGGAAGTGAAAAGAACTCTTGCAAAGACCATAAATTTTCAACCCACCAGAGCGTTCTGCAATCTACTTTTTAACATTGGGAAACTGGCATAAATTCAGAGGCATGAGACTATCAGCTCTTGTTGACACCAACCAGAATCAGGCTGAACAGCACTGACACAATTGCTAGCTCAATGCTAGACTCCAGACTGCAAAAAAGTCTGATGGCAGTAAGTTCAAAAATACAAAACCACATTTTTTTTCATTGTTCTGGATCTGTCACCTTTCAACGTCACTCAGTGTGAATTACCTTTTGAATCACTGTTGAGACAAAAAATCCTTTGAAAAGCACACTCTAACCTGTTATAGATACCAGATTTCAAGACACTGACACTTTACCTTTAACCTAAGGTCTAGCGTGGTATTTTTAGCACACCTCAGTATTATTAAACTGTTCCAAAATAAGGTTTAGTCCCTCCTCTTCTCTCTCTCGCCCCGCCTGCTCCCTCTTTTTTTAAATAGTGATGTCCCATCACCATCTCTCATTCAGCAGGTCAGCACAATAACCATTAACATCGTTCTCATTTAAGCATACACTGGTCTAGGATTGCAAGAGGTCTCTTTTTGCATGCATAACTCCACAGTTACACAGGCTGCTGTTCTCCTAATTCTACTGGAGTACGTACATTATCAATAACCAGAAATAACATATGTTAACAAAGAAAAGAGAACACTTAATCAGATGAATTGACTGGAATCCCCAAGGAAGCTGCTTTTAACAAAACAGAAATTTATATCAGTTTGAAGCCTTGAAGCACGAGTTTTTCCAACATTGACCAATCTGTGGTCATGAAGATGACCACACTGAAGCTCTCAATTGGACAAAGTCAAGTATGAAATTCTAAGTATTCATAAACAAGATAAACAGCACAGCATGAATTAAAAAAAAATCCATACCATTTTTAAAAGATATTGAAAGGCAGCAACAAGTGGGAAGTTTAGATGTCTCCTATTACCCCAGCCATCTAGATACTAGGGGTTATGTCCAAATTTTAAGTCTAACTGCATGTCATTAGAAACTATTTACAAGACGCCTTTAGGTGTCCTAGATTATACATACACATAAATAAGTCTTTCACCTGTCTGCTAACCACAACTCCTTTCATCTCAACACCTTCCGGTGAGTTCATTAAGTCCTCAAAAGTCAGGTGGCTGGGCAGCTTCTCTCTCTCAGAGCCACTTCCACAAGCTACCTCCTTGTTAGAACTCTACATTTCTTGGCAGTAACATTGATAAAACACACAAGTAATTTTATTCTAAGCCATCTGCTCTACTATTAAAACTCAAAAGCTTTTAAGGCTAGCTACACGATGATTTTCCAAATATCTGCACCATTTTTTCCTCCCAAAAGCTATGCTAATCCAGTATATTTACCACTCCCCAATGCCAAATCCCAAAATGGTTAGCCAAAGACTGCAGCCAATTGGTAAACATGGAAGCGTTAATTACAGGAAACATTGTATTAGTTGTGCATGACCTGTGAAACTCAGACCTATCCTCAGATGACTTAGCCATTCCAATGCATCAGCAGAAGTAACATGCTAGCTCCCGACACCCTGTTTTTGCCAATTTTTTAGACTTTAAATGTAGCAGCCACAGCTTAACACCCAACTCCTTCTCCCCAGCAGCATACAACTTCTCTCTTGACAGTAGGCACAAGAAACACCAAGACAGCTAAAAATTAAGGCTGGAATTTCCATCTCTCCCGTGTCTTCCACGTTTGGGACATGCGTGACCTTCACAGGAGGACCGAGGCTCGACAAGGTACGTGAGCAGGACCAGGGTAACACCGGTCCTGGCACCCCACCTCCTCAGCCCCCGGCTAACCCGCTTCGACAGCCTCCCCCAGCCCCACACATAGGTTACAGAAAAAAAGAAGCGATGCAAAACGCCC
>NW_009259188.1:492826-551163 GCF_000687185.1 Egretta garzetta
TGGGGCCTGTCGTCCCTGTCCCCCGAGGCACCCGTCGGCCGGGCCTGTGTGGGGTCGCTGGGGAAGGCAGCTCCGTGTGGGGGTCCCCGGGCTGGGCGGGTGCTTGGGCGGCCGGGGCGTGAGGCATCGTCCGGCGTCAGGTGTGCCTCTTAGGCCTGAAACGAGGGAGGGCGGCTCGTGCGTCGGGGAGCGGGACGCTGTCACCCTTCCCAAAGGTGGTGATGCCAAGCTGCGACCTTGTGCGGTACCTGGCACGAAGCTCGACTTGAAGCGGGAGCGTAGCAACAGGGGGTGGTTGCGACTGCGGGAAGCTCAGCTCGCTGGAAACGATGCAGAGCAGGCTCAGCGTTGGTTTCTCTTCTCTTCCTTTAAAATAACGTCCCGTTCCCGCTAGTAGGAGCTCTGCGTAAACCTGATTCACTAGGAGTTACTTGCTTTCCTGAGAGGAAAACGGGGGCTGAAATCTTGGTGATAGCGGCAATGTTTTGCGGTGATACTGAGCTCTAGAAGCAGTATTCAGTACCGTGACTCAAACTGTTCCATTCATGTCGTGATAGTATGCTACAAAAGATTGGTGTTTTCCTTCCATTTCTAATTTGCATAAATTTTTGTAAGTAGCGTCATCGATTTTGCATTTTGTCCTATAATAAACTTTGAATTTTTTTACTAACTTACTGGTTTATGTTGTCGATATATAAAAAGAGAATAAGTAGCGGAGTGTGAGCTGGTTGTAGCATAGGGCAAGATGGTGGTATATTGAAAATGCTTTAAAATTCGATTCAGACCACAATAAAAATAAGAATAAAATACTGTACTCCTGCCGCTCCGGTGGAATTAGGAAGCCTTAAAGAAATCTTGTGCTTTTTCCTTTCCTTTCTGGAGAGCTAAAGCATGTTCAGCATGACCTTGTTAAGATATGCCGGTATTCTGCCTCTTCCCTTAAAATGGAGGGAAAACTTACTTATGTCCTGTAGCAGCCTCTAGTGGCGATCGGCAATGTTTACATGTAACTTGGAGTTTAAAGGTAGCTCAAACACTAAATTCTGCCTTTCTTTTAAGAGACTCATTTTTGCCGGCTTCTATGTGCAGTTACGGTAAGGACTAACTGTTTTCACTCTTCCTCACCTAAGATAATGTAAAAATATTCCTCTGTTTCCGTACTTGGAAAGAGGTTGGTTTGGATTTATGAAACTATTTACAGATGTCACCCAGTCGCTCCAAAATAATGTATGGGTGGCTGGGGTAAAGTTAACAAAGCTGAAGTGTGCATTCCAGAGCTGAAGAATATAGGGAGAAAACTGTGCTTTTAACAGTATGCATAAAACAGGTTTCTTAACTTTATACCAAAGAGGTATTGTTTTGAGAGACCTGAGAAGAAAACCGGTCAAGGAAAGTGTAGCACCTTGGAGGATGTGCAAGAGAGAAAAAGATGCATGAGTTCTGGAAATAAAGCATTAATTATATAGGTCTACTTGAGGTAGACAGCTACACATTAATTTTATTCTAAATTTATTCTGTAGTCATTCTGAGAGAAGCAGATTGTTCATCAGGCTGCTTTATCTCTCACCAGAGTTAGTGTTTCCTTCCAATTTTTAAAGGATTCAAGTTTTACATCTGAAGAACAGCACACCTAAATATATCTCAGAAAGCTTGATTTCTAAAAACAGGTCTGTCTGTCAAGCTAAGTATACAAAGTAAAGGGCTTGCAGAAAAAAGGTCTTCAGAGTTTTTTGGCAGTGGTGCTATATAAATGATTTTTTAAGTGTGCGTGTTTTTTTCATGAACTTTTAAACTTACGGTTCTTGAGATCACAAATAAGTAGAAAAAAAATCAGGTTTTGCTTTTACTGTGCTGATTTTAGCAGGAGTGTTAAATCTTGAGCTGATGCTTCAAAGTTTAATGAACTTAAACATATGACCAGTTTGGGGTTCCCTCTGTGCTGTTCGGTGGGGTCTTGTGTGTAAAGTATGGTTCCTTTCTGTGCTACCCTGGTGCAGTGTCAACTGCTCTCACAGTGAGTGAATGTACAGCTTAAGTCATGCTATAAGGGGTTTTCTGTTTCAGCTTCTGTAGATAAGGTTAATTTCATTTAAAAAAAAATAATTCTGTTAGGTCCATACTGGGTTTTTCTGTGCTGAACACTTGAAATGTATGAATTAATGTGTTCTAGTGAGTCCTACAGTGGAGTAGCTTTTTTTCATCTGATTGGAGTCCCAATCAAGGCACAGGGAACAAAATAATGGAGGAAAATCTGAAGCAAATCTGATTTCTGCTTTAAAATAATGCAGTTCTGTGAGTTCTGCCAACTCTTGCTTGAGTCGTCTTCTGAAACAGAGCTACCTGAAAGAATCTTTGTCCATGTATGTTTATTTAACTTTTTTACCCCTTTCAAAAGAAACTCTACAGAAATTATGATTTTTATGTTTATTTTCAGACCTTAAAAAAATTGAATTTCAGTGCTTTATAAACTAACCTCCAAAATATTTTGATACTCTGCAGGAACTGAATAATGCGAATGCTGAGACTCAGTGCTAGTAGGTTGTGCTTAAGGACCTCTGCCATTTCTCTGAAACTGTATCTGTCCCTTCCAGTTTTAAGGGCACGTTTTTTAACAAGAATAGCTGATATCAGTAGTTAATAGTTACTTGTGTGTGAAGTACAGATGTAGCTTTACGCAGAGAAACTGGCTTTAGAAAGTGTTTGTTAAATTTGGATTTGAAGTAAAAGTGGTACAGCAGTGTGAAGAGGCTCTTGGCAATATTTTCAGCCTCACCAAAAACGTGATAATGTGCCGTGAAGTCAGACAAGGACTTGAATTTAACTAAACAACCCCTCCAAATCCCTTTGAATCAAAGTTTGACTGTGTTTTTCTATCTCTAAAACCGTTGCTTTGAAACATTACTGTGAACAGTGGATATTTGGAAGCCTACCATCAAAAATACTGTGAGCAAACACACTTGGAACCTGAAGAGTATTTTAGAAAACTTGTTCAAGCTTCATGATGTGTGTATTATGTATTTGTGAGGATGAATAGATAGGAAAAAATGCTATTACAGTTGAGTGAGGAAACATAATTTGGGAATAAAAGATACGACCTTCCGTGACACCACAAACACTAGAGTATTGAATTGCTTTGGCTTCATTTGCTCTAGTCTGGAGGGTGGAGTGTGTTGTCTGGAAATGCAGGCTGCGCAGAAAGCTCCTGTAGAGCGTAACAGACCACTCTGTCTAAGGTGGTACGCCTTACCACGCCTCGATGGGGTGAAAGACGGTGTAGATGGAGAAGGGCCAGAGTGCACTGAAGTATGAAAACTATCGTTGTAAAGTCATTCTTGAGTTCTTGGGTCTAAAGGTACTAAATTCAAATGAAAAGCTGTTTTGCCTGAATTTGTTAAGGTGTCTTTTATTGAAGTTTTGTGGAGGTCAAGACGACAATTAAGACCATTGAAAAGGTCTTATTTATTCCTATCACTGCAGAAGCATGGCCCGAGTTGCAGAGATGTTGCTAGGCTGACTCTGTGCTGCTGCTCTGTGCTTTTGAGGGTTGCCCGCTTCACCTTACTCCTCTTCAATTTAGTATTTGTACAGTTTTTCAAAAAAACCCCTTATATTTTCCTTCTACAGCCTGCTGTTCTTCAGTCGTGTTCAAATATAAGGGGGAAATATGATAAGAGATAATTGAGACAGCCCGTGGGGGAGGTCATGCAATAAACTATGGTATTAATAAAAGGAATACAACTGGTGTGAGATGCAGGCTTTGGAGAACAAAGTAGGAGTCTGGGGACGTGCTTTGAACATGCTGAGTTAGTGTTGTTCTTGGGAGGAGATGCAGTTGTGTCCTGGTGCCAGTGCGGAGGTTTGTTTTGGGAATTAGACTGGGGAACGAAACTACACCAAAGTTCTCTTTTCCTTCCTTTTTTTTTTTTTCCTTGAGGTTATTTTCAGTTTAATTAATTCTTTGGTCTGCTCATCTATACAGATGGCAGTGCCAGCCCAAAGAAGAGGTTTGGTGTGGGAATAAGCAGGCAAGAGCAGAGGACAGGATGGCTCTCTGCAGCTCTACTGGCTTTGTTTTCCTTGCAGTATTTGTGACTGTGAAGACCTCTTGTTCTTTGAACTGCTGCTCCCATGACAGCCATTTTTGTATAAAATACCTGATAAAAGATATTTGCCGTGCTGGTCTTAAGTATTTTGGAAAACATGCTTTTGATGACAAGCAAATTTCTAGAGGTGGTAGGGTACAGGCGAGTAACAGACTTTTTCTGTCATTTCAAAACTAGCTGGTTGTGTCCCCCCCTGAGAGCAGATGCTAAGATAGGTAGACTTTGCCTTAGTGTTCTTGACACGAAACTGTATTTGGTGTCTGTCTCATAATGGTAATTATCATCTCTTTGGAATCTTCTACCTACCAGTGTTGTATCACTCCCCTCCTTTGCCAGCAGAGAGAACAGGAAACTACAAATGATTCTCCATTTTGGGGGGAAGATCTAATATGACAACAGGAGAGATGTTGCCCATCTGTGTTCTCCAGGTTTCTGGGTCTCTGTCTAACAGTTTTTGTCTTGCTCTCTGAGCTCTTTACCTACGATGAAGCTACTGCCAGTTTTTTGGCAAAAAGGTTTGAGTGGTGGGCAGTTTTAGTTTTAAATCAGCAGTGCCCCACGTTGCGAAGAGGCAGAATCCTGGTTGTTTCTGGGAACCAGCTCTATTCATTTTTAGAGTCAATCAGCAGCTGAAAAATAAAGGTGTCTTAAAAAAATGAAAAGCTGCTTGGCTTTGTCTTGAAATGTAAGCTTACAGGGTTTCAACAGAGGGTGTTTACAAGTTGTAAAATGACAATGAACGTTACTAGCGATTGCTGTAGGAGCAAAAATAACTTTGTTCTAAAGTGAATGCAAGTATCTCAGGCTGCAGTAACTGATAATTTGAGTGGAGTTTGTGTCTTATGCATGCTTAGGAAAATGCTTTCCATGTGAACACCTTGCAACGATGGCTGCTAGCGGAAGAGTTAAAGAGGAGGTGACTCCTTTGCTTAAAGATTTCTTACTAGACCTCAAAGTGTCCTTGGACAAATACTGTATATACTTACGTTAGTACCTGAGAACTTGAATGCACTCTTGAAGGTGATATAACCCACCCTTTTGGCGTTTTTCTGCACTTTACAACTCTGCTGTTGCAATTTTTTGATTGAAGGCGTTGGAGAATTCCTTTCCTTTGTGCTTATTTCTTCACGACAACGCAGCACTTCCCGACAGCGTGTCTTGAGGGTGGCATTGCCCAGGGACTTGGTAAGCACTGGGTCGCACTGGTGAGCACCAAGGGTTTTGTGGGGCCCGGGGAGTGGTGCAGGACCCTGGAGAGCGGCTGCCTGCCACACGTGGGGCTGCGGGTCCGTGTCCCCCTCCCGGGAGGGCACTGGCCGCCGCTTCCCCCTGTGCTCATGGGTTGCCCTTCTGAGCTCTGCTTGGCAGTGAATGGTGTCATATAAGGTGCCCCCAATTTGGATTGCTTTCTTTACGTGTGTTCACCTCAGGCTTGAAATGAGTTTTTGATCGCAGGGTGGGGGATCTTACTTCTGTCTGTGTCAACTTTGCTGTGAACTTCAGTTGGGTGGGTAAAGATCTAGAAAGGACCAATTATGCTAGACAGTTGAATAGTGTTCTATGTTATATTCAACTGGCTAGCATAGTTAAGTAGTACTTTTGAACTCAAAAGCTCCAAAGTCCTTTTTTTTTTAAAAAAAAAAAAAAAAAAAAGCTTTTTCAAAGGGAATTTGTGGGACCCTACAAATCTATTATTTCACTTTTATATTCCTTTTATTGGAAGTATTACTGTAGACTTAAAGGTTGTCTTGTAGTCCTTTTTTTTTTTTTTTTTTTTCCTTCAAACTGAAGCTATTGGCAAACTGGCATTCAGACGCATGTGTGCAAGATTCAACAGATGTGGCTTGTTACTATTTGGCATAATTCTTGTTTATTTGTAATGGTTAATATTGATAAGAAAATGTGACTTAATAAAAGACAAAAAACTTCTGTCACCTTTTTTTAAACCTTCCTTATACTATCTTCTGTGGAATATACTTAAAGCATTGTTTGTTATTTTGGTCAAAGGGTATTTTCTTCTCTCTGTGTATACAGAATACATTTGCAAGCTGGTTTTGCAAAGCTCAATGCAGCTGAAAGTTGTTCTTTTTCTCTCATTCTTCCTGTGTGCTCTATGTTAATATTTGTTGCATGACTTTAAGGAGTTTGATGCTTGTCCCTTTTATTGCTAAAGTGAAGAACTGTGCTGCTTGCATCGGTGCATGTGCTTTATTGCAAATCTCTTCAAAAATATCTAAATATCTCAGGGGTACTTCAGCCTTGGTTTGTCAGGGAGGGCTCCAAAGAGACAGCAAGGATGCTGTGGCAAGCTGTTTTCCACGTGCTTGTGTTCTCTTAAGTGTCCTTTGACCCTACCAGCTGTGGAAGTCGGTGGGTTGGGTTCTGTTAGACACTCCCAGGCTCACGTTCTTCCCCCTAAAATATCCTGTAGAACTTGTAATATGAAAAATCTGTCTACAAGATCTCCAAACAGGGAGAAGAAAAAATGACCACAGAGAAAAAAAAAAAAATTCTTGTTTTTTGCAAGAATAATACAAGTAATACAAGACAGTCTTGGCAGCACAAAAGGAACTACATATCAAGATGAAAATATGATGTTAAGCTGTAGAACAGTGATGCTTGAAGAAGACTTGTTGTCAGAGTATTGCTGAATGATTCAGAAGTCAAGAAATACCCAAGAGGATTTGCAAATGCCTCCAGAAAACAGGCATAGGCCCCCCAAATGCTGTTGCCCAGTGAAATAGCTGATTCACAGCAAAACCTCTCGGGGTTTATTGTTGTTGGGTTTTGCTTTTTCTGAGTTCTGAATTTCCATCTCCCTGCATACTGAGCAGCTGTAATGCTGAATTTCTACTCTGTGTTTTTTCTCCACTTGGGTAACAAGTGTTACCAATGGGTGATGCTCTTTTTCATGCCTCAAGGCAGTCATCCTTTCTTAAAGAAGGACCCTTGTTCTCTTTTGTCAATGCTGACCTGTTGTCAGTGTTGTTCCCAAGTATGGTTTTGTGCCTGGGAGACTTGTGGATACGATTTCCCATGTTTAGAGGGTATTTCAGAGAAAATCGTGTAGGCTGACGTTGGGGTAACTGATTTGCAGTATGTTCAAGTATTAGGACACTTCATGTTTTATTGGCGCCTCGCAGGCCATAGTCAAATTTCTCCTTGAAAAGTTTTGGCAGAAGAGACTTTTCTAGGCAGGCAGAGTAATTTTGATTATAAAGTGATGTTAAAAAGAAGATTAAATATTCTTTCAGCTCTTTGCCTCAGGTTTGGATGTGCTTTACTGAACCACATTTAAAATTTAAAACAGATGTCATTTGTTATTATAATCCCTAAAATGCTCAGTGAAGATGTTGAACATAAAATTATTTTAAACAGATGGTTTGAATTACAAAAGCCACTTCAGTGCAAGAGCAAGTGGAAATACTGTAGTTGCAGTTTCATTGTCTGGCAGAGCATTTTATGCCTCACTAGAGAAAGAAAATGAAATTTTGGAAAGGAGGAAAAGGGACTTTATCGTTATCCCACTTCTATTCATAGTATGATTATACAATGAAGTCAAGATGAGGATTTGGGGTTTCCTATGTTTAAGTAGTGTGTAAAGATAGGAGAGTTCCTCTGAGACTGGCTGGTAAGTCTCTTGTATAAATTAATTTGTGCAGTAAGAAAGTGAATGTGCTGTGACAGCAAGAATGACTTGATTGCATTTCTTGACTAGTATAACGCCTTAAAAATCTAAATTAGTAAAAGAAAAGGGTAGATGGTATATAACTGCCATACCATGCAAAATACTGTCAGACCACACAACTTCCACTTTGCTCCCCTGTCCTAAGCAAAAGGATCATTTTTTTAATGTATGGACAAATTTTACAGTCACAACTTTGACAGTTTAAATTACAAAATACACAACACTTGTTTAGTTGAAAAATGTATTAGTCAGCCAGAAGCATAGCAGACATTCCTGTCTATTTCTTTTTTCTGTAAAAGATACTTACCAAGGCCATTGATGCTTATTGAAAATGCATATCCAGTGGGTTTTCTTCATCTTAACCAACAGACTTGACAGTATTAGTGAAGCATGGTCCCTCTAAAAGAAATGACTAATGTATCTTGAGCTCCCTGTCTTGACACTTTATTATCCTTAAAAGAAATATTCCTGCCAGTAGGGCATATTCCACGTAGTATTTTGTGTATGTTTTATTGCATATTTGAAGAAAGAAAAATATAAAAGGGAAATGTTGCATTTCTCACGAAGAACTATATTGTATTGCAGTGCAAGTACAGTTTTCTTTGCCTTATAAATAATGCTGAGCGATTATAACTTCAGAGGAATGCAGCTTAGATGTAGATTACTTCGGGAAAATGAGGGCTGCACTTAATTATGTCAGCCTTTCTGTCAAGCACTGAGGGACCTGATCCAGCTTGGGGCTGTCGATGTAGCTTCTGTGGTATGAGTCAAAAAAAGAAGGGGGGGGGGGGGGGGGACGGTACGGATCAACTTGTAAAGAGGGAAAAGCTCATGAAATAAATGGCCTGATTCTTGTCTGTGATGGTTGGGCTTAGGCGGCTCATTGCAGCTGTGCTGCTCACCTGCCCCCAACACTGTGGGTGTTTCAGTCCTCACACTGACATGACTTTTGGTGAAGAACTTGCAGCTAATAGCAGGATTTTTTTTTTAATTGTTTTGATAGGTGTGAGTACAATGAAAGAAAAGGGTATTTTCATCCCATCTTCCATCAGCTAGGAGGTTAACTTTCTCTCTGAGGATTCTGGAGGAGGGGTGGGAAGCCAACTGAAAAATGCTGTGTGAATTACTTTGTTCTGGAAAAAAACAGTTAATTGTGGTCAGAAAGTCCTTGCAGCTTTTCTTTCTTTAATCTCCTAGACTTTAAGAAAGGTATCTGCTCGTTCTGCCTTGCTGTCTCTCAGAATGATTGCTCCCCTGCATCTGCTTGCTCTCTTCTCTGCTCATGTACAACAGCCAATAAAGTGAGAAGCTCTAAAGTCTGCCGAAGCCCCTGGTATGTCCAGGGCAGTGCTAATTTTCTACTTGCTCTGTTCATGTGGGCGACTTGTATTTAACAGGCAGTGAGTAGCTTGGTGGATCTCTAGTACTTTTCTGTTAAGGATCTGAACAGGGTCTTAAGAATCCACGCCAGCTTTGTATTGTTGGTTCCAAATTGTTTGAACAAAAAATACCTTATTGGGATAGTTTAAATTCTGACATACTGGAGGTTGGACAGTATAATTATTGGCTCTGTCTTTAGTTTAGGGGGTGGTGACAAGATGAAGGAAAAAATACAGAAAGAGAAGAATAAATTTGAGTGATACACAGTTTACTGGTTGGGCTGAGTCTGTAGAGGAGGTGACTTGGCTGTATGAACTGCATTGTAACAAGTGATGTGTTTGGATGGATGGTAAGAAATGGCATGTGGCCAATAGATTGCAATATGCTCCTCTATTATCTATAAGAGTAGAAGCTTCTTTCTCTCCTTTTGGTGTGATAGGCAATGGCTTAACAGAAGTAAGTAGAATAATGCAGTCAGGATTTGGGCAAAGCTTGCATTTTGCTTTGTGAAAATAAGGACTGTGGGAGGTAGCATACTAAGGAAAGCTGCCAGATCATGTAGGGAAGCCACCAGAAAGGCCAAGGCTCACCTGGAACTGAGTTTGGCAAAGGACATCAAGAACAACAAGAAGGGCTTCTTCAACTTGTTAAGGGATTTCCTGGGAAAGTATCAGAGGACCCAAAAGTGTTGAGATATCCTTGGCTTAAGTTTTCTTGACAGAAAGATGTAAGAGATATTTTCAAGTGATGGTTTGTTTATGCACTTTTTAGATGGCCAGGCAACTGAGGGCAGAGCCTTTTTTGCACTGGTAATAAATACTTAGATCTGGCTCCTTGTCCTCCAAAGTGAAACAAGGTGTGTGTTTTTAATATGTTTCTATTTAATTCTCTCAACAGGCTGTGGCTCTTCCTTTTTCTTATAAGCTAGTGCTTAATCTACTTTTTCCTTTTATCCTTGTTATTTCTTCCTTTTAGCATGCCTTGTGAGGTTTCTGCCTTGAACCATCAAGCACCAGGCTCTACAGAGAAATTTGCTCAAGATTATGTCTGTAATAGAAGGGGGAGGAGAAAACTAAAGGACTCTCTTTTTTTTTAATTTTTTCTTTTTTTTTTTTTCCTTTGTGTGGTATCCCATGGAAGCTTAGAAGCTGGATTTCAGTTCTGGATCTCATGTGAGATACAGATAAATAGTATACAGATAAGCATGTTTCCTGCTAGAGCAGATGCATACACAGTGCTAGCTATGCTTTCTCTGTGCCTAGAAGGCATGACAGTAGACACTGTAGGTTTGAGGGATGTCTGAGCACCCTAATTTTATTGAGTTAGCTGCTTTCTCCTCTTCCCAGCCAGAAAAGCATGCCAGAAGGCTGCTAGGCACAAAGGAGTTTGATACTGATGCTTCCATTTGCAGCTCCTCCTGATGCCAACAGGCATGCCGGGACACCTATGAGATCCTGTTCAGCCTCTGGTTTCCACATTGGATCTTCAGGTGCAGACTGGCTTTTGAACCACGCTGTCACATGGTGATTGAAAAGCACAAAGCGAGAAGAAAAGGGAAGTGGAAGAGATCTCTGTATGGCAGAGGACTCAGATGAGTGAAATTTGTGCACTTTCAAATTTAGAGGTGCTGTTAGCTAGTTCCAGCTATTCCTGCATGGGTTGTGTGGAGGCTGCGTTAGTGGCTAAGTGATATCCCTCCTTGAACTTGCAGTCCGAGACCTTGCATTGCACATTTCAGATCGCAGATCACAAAAGCATGTCCAGATCTTGTAAGGAAAAGGATACTTTCAAGGTAAATATTTAGCTTTCTATCTCCATATTGAGGGCCCGTCATGCAAGAGTGCAGTGGAGGACAGATGACCACAAGTATCCAATTTATACTTGAAGAGAGAGATACTCATCTTTTTCTTCTGTTCATGCCACAAACGCTTGTAGCTGCAATTACACAGCACAAACAATGCTTAGTGTTAATCCACCTTTTCTGTGAAGGTCCATTCACAAATCCCAGAGGTCCTTCTGTCTTTTACCTTCACTTTCTTCCTTGATGGTTTACCTTTCATGGTTCAGTGATCCATGGTAAATCAACTTTTAGTAGTAGGGTTCTGGGGGATGGATGGCTGCTCCAGGAAGAGATGTTTTTTTCTCTATTGCCTTGGCATCCATTGAACTAATGACTCTTCATATCAAGTAGCTAGAAATGCATGGACAAAATTATCTTGTTCCACAGCAGAGTAAAAGATGATAGCCCATTCTAGATTTAAGAAGCTTAAATACCTGCAAATGTGAATTCAGGTGACTTTGGCATCCCCAATTAGGGAAGGGGGTTGTTCTCTGATTTGCAGGACACGTATTTTAACACTTGAAATCCAAAAGTTTACAATTAAATGATGATAGTGAAATGCTGGTGGTCTGGCCTTGTTAGCTCTGTCTGCCTTAATTTAGATGGTAGCTGGGGTGACTGTTTTATCTCTCTCTAGGAAAGATAAAGCACCTTCATTTTTCTTACCAGTGTAGGTGCAAACTGAAGAAGACTTCTGAATGGTACCTCTGATGCTATTTTTGACTTCTTCGACTTCCTGTCTTTTTTTTAGTTAAAAGAACTGTGTGAAGTACCAGTTGGTAGCAATTCAGCCAAGAAATGAACCACTGTTGGCCAAGACCTGTTTCTGCGCAGCAATGGATCACTTAGACAACCTCTTTCTCAAAATGCAAACTGGTTTTTATACGAGAAGGGGCCATTTCAGCCTCTTGTTCAACTCTCTTCCACCTGTGTCCGTCTTAGGCTGTGGTACTTGTAAGTTCAGAGGGACCTAGTGAAGGCATTTTCTTGACAAGGAATACTTAACTTCATTAATATCTGAATCTGTTTGTTTCCAGTTGTAGTATTAGTCGGGTCTCTGATAAGTCATTTTGTAATTTGGTGAATAAGAGTGACTGAATGTGTTATTTTGGTTACTGTTTTATCTGCAGTAGGGTGGCTCAGAACCTGGTCTGAATCTATGGTGGTGGCAGTGTCTGTCACAGGCAGTGTGCCCAGGGAATCCCTCTGGCTGTCTTCAAGTTGCTTCTAGGAAAAGCTTTCTGGAAATTAACTTGCCCATTTTCATTCATGTTGCCATACCTTTTAGGCAAACCAATGTTTCCTCATCATGGGTGAAAACAGAAACTTAACTCTGCATTCAAGGGCCCAAGCCTTGCCATTCCCCTGAGTGTTGTCTCCCTTTGAGAGGACTAATGTGCACAGTCATTCTTTTCTGATAGTCTCATTGCTCTGCTTTGTCAGATCTCCCCCACCTGCCCTGTTCAGCTGTTAGAGAAGAGGATCTCCACAAGAAATGTCATCTATGGCTCTGTTTGCTTTTGCCCTTCTCAATAGTCAAATATGTATCAGTATTGGAGGCTGAGAAGAAATCTGGGTGTGCTTCAAGAGGCATAGCATATGTTGAGAGGAGCTGACACTGAGATGAGGATGGACCTGTGGAAAGTTTGGTCCAAAAAAGCCTGGTCTTGGGTGTTTGCCCTATGGGGTAGAATGGGTGCTTTGGTTTGGAAGTCCCAGAGAAACCCAGGCAGTGATTAAGAAATTCCTTTTCCACTGAAAACCAGTTACTGAAAATGTTTTGTTCTTCTATGATACTTTGGATGTTTCAAGAGGTTGCGTTTCACAAATAGGCTTTCTTAAATGAACTTTAGGCACTTTGGGCTGGCAATGACCAAGTTTAGTTGTAACTTGATCAAGATGAAAAGGTGTAGAAGGTCACTGGTGCCTCTCTAGAAGTGCTATGGATTGTATTGAAACTTTGTTCTTCGAATTGGAGCCTTCTCTAACTACAGTGCTCGTTTGCAACAACTTGCCCTAAGGCTTAGTAGTTTGAAAGCAAGACTGCCATTAGGAAGGGGATGCCAGGTGCCATTCTGGCATTCAGCAGAGGTACAGTTAAGAGCTTTCGAAGCACTTTATACCTGTGGGAAGGTATTTGTAAGCCTGCGGATAGGATGCTCTTCACAATGTTATGTCATGGTGATGATGCACAATGTTGTGCATTAGAGGAGCAATGTAAGCTAAGCTAGAGGCAGAAGGAGCGGCTGTGAGGGCTGTGGCAGAAGCTGGTGTTCTGGGAGCTGCCTGTCTTGAAATCATCTGATGGTGATGAGCAGTTGGATATGTTGTGCCCAGATGCATAGTCTAGTGTAATGTACTCAAACTGTGGTTGCGAAAGAAAGTATCTTTTTATTTAATTAATTCTGTAGATCAGTATAGTCTAAGCATTAAATTTGAATTGTGTTGATTGCACTCTTTTTGCTGCAAGCAAGAGCTCAGGCCTGGTGAGAGTTAAAGCAAAGAGGAATAGCTAATGCTGAAAACAGATTAGGTTACTAATACTTTAACTAGAAGAATTTAGAATATGTTAAGCTGTGGAATTGTAGCACTGGGGAGTATACAACAGCAAGTATCTGATTGAAGTAACTGCTTTGTTTAGTAGGGTGTTTAGTCTCATCAGTTTAAGGCATGAATAGTTTGGATTCTCTTATCAAACACAAATACATCAAAAGAAAAAGTCCTATGGAAAATAAAACTGATTGACTAAAATGAGGTCTGGTGTTCAACTTAATGGTATTTCTGTGACTGTGGTTTCATGTATTTAAATTTATGCAGGAACCCTAAGTATGTAAAAAATAAATACTGATATTTACAAATATTCCAAGTCTCTCTTGAAATCTTACTTGTAGACATAGAAGCCTGTAAATTCCTGATTAATGAAAAGGTTTAGTTTGATCACTTAAGTGTGACTACATGTCTCTTTAAAATATTGTATTTAGTTATCTCAGTCTTGTTACGTGGTTTTCTCTCCGAACCTCTAAAGTGAGAAATTATTATATTAATGTGTCTGATTAAGGTTGGAGTTGTTGCATCTGTGTTTCACTAGGGAAAATTAGTGGAATTGGAAGTTATGGTTACATTGCATACAGGTCTGAATTTTCTTTGGATTAATAAGTAATAATATATATTAACTTTCAAATCTTTTTTTAGTGTGTGGGTTTTTTTCTCTGGTTTTCCCAGCCATTTAAAATTTTTATTTTAAAAAACATCTTTCAGAGTTTTGATCAGAGTTAAGGTTATGTGGTAGTGAAGCCTTTTTTCTTTATTTATAAGAATAATAGTCTTTCCATGTGGTGACTGACTGTGTCTGTCCAGCTACTGGAATTCCGTAAGTAACAGGATAAACTTATATATTGTCATTTAGAAGCACTAACTAGATTCTGAAACCAGGAGTTTCTTTTAGAGATGTGTGTATTTATGTAGGTAGTTGAATATCTGAACCTTCCAGGCTGTTAGGAACATCTGTTTCTAAACTGGTGAATGGAGGTGGTGTTTTGTTAAGGTTGATAATTAGCTAATATTTAAATAACTGAGCAGCCTGGACAGCACTAATAGTGCTTTGTCAAAACTAAGCCTCATTTAGGCTCAGATCCCACACTTACCTGAGTCAATATACATATGTACATTGCCTTCAGTGGGCATCATATGAACTCCTCAGTACGCATGGCAGACACGTACATTTCCAGTGTAGCTGTTATTAAGCATATTTGTATCCCTAACCTGACTTCAGAGGATGACGGGGCAGAAAAAAGCATTAAAAAAGGGAGTATCATTATCCATGAAACATAATCCTTCAGCTGTTGTGCTTTCGTCACTTGTTTTGGAGGAGGAATCGTGTTCTGTGGTCAGCAGAGCATCTTTGTTCCTTTAAAAGAAGTTTTCTGTTTCTAGGCAGAATATAATGAGCCCAGAATTGAGAGTAAAGTTAGAAAAAAGCGACTCTGGATGCATGTTTGCTATAGGATGGCTTTCCCTAGCTGCTTTTGGCTTGCGTTCACCTGAGCAGACCTCAACGCTGTCATGCAGTCAGCCGGCAGAGGGTAGTATGATCATGGAGACATTGCATCGGCTGAGTCTTCTGTCACTGATGTAGCTAACAAAAAACTGCGGAATATCAGACAAACTGGCTTCATTCAGTGGTCTTTTGAAGCCATCTGATACCCTACACTAAACACCAGAGATGAGTTGCTGAGACATAATGACTATCTGAAAGTCTGATTTAGCCGTGCAGAGGCTTTTGACCACAACTTCTGGGAAAAAGCTTGTTGGAAGCAAAGATTTATTATGGATCCTGAGTAATGACTATGGTTATGGTACTCCTGTTCCATAACAAATGAAATAAATACTGATTCAGATAAGTCTCATCTGCCTAACTTTTATTTTTCTCATTCCCTCTCAGTGTTGGACTTTGCCTTGCCAGCCCGCTGTTGCCATGGGTATACCAGTCTTCATACTTGCTGGTCTCCTTGTGCATTTTGTGTTCTTGGTCTCCATTTTTGACATCTACTTCAGCTCTCCCCTGGTTCATGGTATGACTCCTCAGCAGACTCCACTGCCGCCTCCAGCAAAACGTCTCGTACTCTTTGTTGCTGATGGTCTGCGGGCAGATTCGCTGTATGAATTGAACGGCAATGATACGACCCAAGCACCTTACCTGAGGTAAGTCCATCTGAAAACGCTACTGATTCAGAAGATTTTGCTTCTGGAGGCAGCTCTGTGTAATGTTGAAAAGAGAACAAGAGGACTGATGGCCGCTGTGGTCGCTTAGGTACTGCCTTCCCTCTGCTTTTGAAGCAACAAACTTTGCAGACTTACACCCTGCGGGAAAGCATGAATTTCAGTCGGTGTCCCTTGTTGTTGGTAAAGCTGCTAAGTCATGACCAGAGTAAACTGAGTCAATATTGTTCTCTGAAAACTACAGCTAGCCAGTAACTGAGAGGAGTGTGAACTTTCTCCACTGACATTAGCCTGGTATCAATTCTGAAGCCTAACAGAGTCATTAATTTAAACTGCTTCCTGGATGTTCAGTTTAGGAGTAGTAGTTCATTAACGTGCTTATCTTCTAATTCTAAGCTACTGAGGAAGCTTTTTAAGGAATGATTGAAAAAGATGGCCTGAATGGATCTAACAGCAGGCTGCCACTTCCTATTTGTTCCACCCTTCCTGCATGCGTGACCCTGCTGCCTCCCTTGTGCTCTCTAGTGTGTGTCTGATTGCTTAATGGAATGATTTGGTTTAAGATTGTGAAAAACGAATCCTGCCAAAAAAGTGTTAAAAGTCGTATCCCTGAGTGCTTAAAACTAATTTTCACCAACCTTCCCCGTTTCCTTATATCAAGATAATTATTTGATCATAAGCCACATAATTTCTTAGACTAAAAAAAAGTAGACAGTATTAAATAAGACTGCTTTTGTGTAGTAGTACGGTCTGGCTTGAATATCAGAGCAAAACCCCAAATAATCAATCATTTGAAGCGGTTGGGGTGTTTGCAGTTTGCTACAGAAATCTGAGGAGCCCTTTGTTACAGCACTTGCCAGCTTACATGGGATTACTTGTACCTGCTTCTCCTTTTGTTAGTGTTTTTGTAAGGTCCTGTCTGCCACTGGCAGATGTCTGCCACATCAGTGTGAGTTTTCCATGTTGTCTTTTAGCAGTGGTCTTCACACTTCCTCCAGAGCAGTTTCTTCTCTGAGCAGTAGAACTGTCAGTCTTCTGCACCATCAACAAGGTGTGAATATCATAATGGCCCCCTCCCTACAAGTAGTGGTGGGTGGTGGCTAGGAAAGAGTTATAATGGATGTTTTTGCCATTAAGTGGTTTGAGTTTTTCAGTTTCAGCCATTCAGCATTACCATGTCTATCTAGAAATAAAAAGTTAAAACACGTATTAGTTTGGCCAGTGTTAGGAAGTTTGCACTTTTGCTGTCTTTGCTTTACCTTGTTTGTGGAGTTATGGACTTCCTATTTCAAAATCTGTAGAAGTAAAACATTGTCACCTGCACTGAGAGTACATGGGTGAATGGAGGGGAAAAACTGCCTTTAACAAGCAAAGACGCTGGTAGGTCACTGAGTGGGATAAAATGCCAGTAGAGGTTTGAAGTGCCATCTGTATTTCTCTCCTCGTCTCTCATTCTGCATATAAATACATGTGTGTGAGCATGTGTATGTGAGGGAGGAGGAAAAGAAGAAACATGTGGAGTGTTGTGCCTTCTGAAAGGTGGAGGGCCAGGCAGTCCAGGGCATATCTTCAGCTCTATTACGTATACTGCTACAATTTCAAAGCAAGAGGCTCAGTGTTTTGTCACTGAACCTTTGAGCTACACAACTTTTGTAAAGTAACCTCATAAACAGGTCGACAAGATCAGATGTTGGGTGCTGGAAGTGTTTCCTTTTTTATTCTGCCAAGTTATTGCTGTCTGAGCTTTCCTTTTTCAATAATATTAACCTGAAATATATGCAATTTAATATAAAGTTCACTTTTCTGCACAGTCATTCCTAAGTGCCAAGAGTTCTGTCCCTTATCCGCTTTATAGTACTGGGCAACATAACAGCCAGATTACTTGTCTCATCCAGGTGGAGCACTTTGGGAACTACTGCATTGTTAATGAGGAAAAATTATCTTTAAATGAGCAAGAACCATTCTTGTAGCAATGTGCTATAAATGGAAGCAAAGTTTTAGTAGGTACATAAACGAATAATAAATAACCATTAGGCTTGGAGCCGATCTTTTCTCTTACAAATATTCTTGAAAAATCTGTTTTTCAGCAGTGTTGTGATAGTTGTGAGGGTTGGTAGGTGGTCTGAATTGCTTTGGTGGTGATTTTGGGGAAGATGTTTTCTTCCCTGCCTGTCATGTTACAGCCATATTACTGTGTCATATTCATGTTCATCATTGTTAGTATGGGTAGCTAATGTTTATACCATCAAGGAAATTAATTTTTTTAAAATGGTTCTTCTGAGTAAAAGCTTTTCAAATAATTCAAAGTATCTAAATGAATTTTGAAAGGGTAAATGACAATATCTGGCTATATTTTTTCTGCCTGATGTGTGTTGTTGTTGCGTACAGATCCTGTGATGCTTTTGTGGGGCTGCAAAGGTAAAGGATTACTTTCCAACTCGGTAGAAATCAAATTCTAATTAAAACAATTTCCTACCTGTTGTGACAATGAAGTGTGAGGAGGCCAAAAGTGTTTTATTTTTGTCTTAAATCTTCTGCTGATGTTAGTGCAATGCATTTTGATCAGTTGCCAGTGAGAATGAATCAGAAACCACTTTAACCAATGCATAAATCCTTTTTTTTCAAATTAGTACTTTCTTCAGTACAACTTGTTTTAAAACCTAGCTGAGATGAGAGCTAGGAATAAATATCACCTTTACATTTTTCACTGTAACGTTTGGTCTATTCTAAATATTCCTGTGAGTTTTCAAGTAGGCCTGAGAATATGAAGTCTAAGATGAGTTCAAACAAACAAACAACAAGAAAACTCTGAATCCTGCAAGCTTAGAGTGGAGCCTGAAATTTTAGGCTGTAGTTTGATTCTTACTTCATTAGTGAGAAATATATTTAGAGCTGAATGTTCA
The DNA here is from genome assembly GCF_000687185.1 of Egretta garzetta. NCBI lineage: Eukaryota > Metazoa > Chordata > Aves > Pelecaniformes > Ardeidae > Egretta > Egretta garzetta. Next base: position 511,460 of record NW_009259188.1, read on the forward strand.
GATCTTGTAACAGTTGTATAAAATCCCTGTTAAAAATAAAGTTACCAAGCATCAGCTTAGAATCCACTTAGGCTAAAACACATCCAATAAAAATATAGCAAATTTTGTAGCTTGTACTATTAACAACAAAAATACGATTTCCTGGTAGATTTGACTCTTAAAGACTGCTTTGAACTTTTTCAGAAGATTCTGCTGCTTTTTTCCTAGACACTAGTATAAGGTATGTCCTGGTGTGTTTTGTTTTCTTTCTTCCCTTGCTCTGACAGTGGGCAGTGAATCTTTCTCTTCTTCCAGAAGATGGAGACAAGAAAACAGCATATGGTAATGCCACCGCTTGCTCTCCAACAGGCTCCAGCTGTTCATATCTTCAGCAGACAAGAGCAGTTTATGAGGCTGTTTCTTACACTTGGGCTTTGTCCTCTATTTTCTTTGGGGTTTTTTCTGTTATAACTATTGTATGTGCATAAGCCCTAGACAATTTATCTATTTCTGTACATGTGGTGAGACGGTATTCTCCTTCACTTTGGTGTAATTGCAAAAGCTACAAGGTTACTTAAATTTTCTCCACGTTGCTGAAATGATTTGCATCTTAGATTTACAAGTTTTTTAAATTCTCTTGATGCTGCCTTCCAGAGATGAAGGCAAGCATGGTCACAAGAACTAATTATAACTGAGTACATTTAGTGAGTAAAAAAAGATTGAGCTAGAAACTTTCAAGCTAAATGGAAAGAACAAACAAAAGTAACACTAGGCAAAAGCAATCTCTTAGGTGGGGAAAATAATTTATAGCAGAAAGCAGCAGAAAAAAAAAAAAAAGTATGTTAATTCTAAGTGTATTAGAACACCAGCTGAACTCATCTGTTTGCAGTGCTGATGGGCCACAACAGTAATGTTCTCTGTGGGGTGTTATGATATAGAACTACTTGCCAGTTAATGTTCTGCTTGTTTTGCTGCACAGCAGGTGGTAGTGAAAATCTGTTTTAGTCTGGGTTTCTTTTGCATTTCCTGCCTCGCATCTACCTGTCACTTTTTATCTGCAATTCATTGTACTTTCAAGAAGTCTTAAGCATTAACTGCCTTGTATCCTTTTTTCAGGGGTATTCTAGAGAATAATGGCAGCTGGGGAATCTCTCACACGCGAGTCCCAACTGAATCCAGGCCAGGGCACGTTGCGCTTATAGCTGGATTTTATGAAGATGTCAGTGCAGTTGCTAAAGGTATGCTGGTCCTAAAGCTTTGAATGCTGTCCTTCAAAATAAGGTGTTTTAGTGATGTGCTGGGCTTCTAGATGGTTATTGGTAAATACCTGCATAGTGGTTTGTGTACCAAGATTATATGGAAAAGTATAATTTTGGATGGTTTTCCCCCTCTTAGTATGTAAGCTGTTTTCATAGCTAGCAATAAGTTAATATTTTGTAACATGGTAAAATACAGCACCCTGAGTCTAAAAGCAGAAGTAGCTTATGGAGTGACCTCTTCATGTAACAGAGTTTTTAATTATCATTTGGGATATAATGGGAGATGGCTAAGCAGATGTCGCAAACAAGAAACGAACTGCAGTGTCGTAGCTGAATAATTGCTAGGTGGTTAATAATGTGGAACAAACCTTCGTGTTGCTGACTTGGTCTCTGCCTTCCCCCAGGCTTCCAGGCCTGAACACTTGTAATGTTGTGTTGGTTTTGGACAGGGGAGGTAAGAGGAATTACTTGGTCTTGTCCGTGTTGCTAATCAAAAGGTTCTTCCGAGATCTGCTACAAATGCAAGTTTGGCAGGAATTGCTACTAAGACCATCTCTATATTTCTGTCAGCTGCCTTGTCATGGAAACGGAAGATCTTGAAGGTTTTATTGTGATGAGGTGGAACATGACTACTGGAAATATATGAGTGTAATTTACTGCCTAAAATGCCAAAAGCTGAGTTCAGACACCAGGGGATTTAGATTTCAGGAGAATTTTAGCTGTTTAGAAGGTAAACCAGCTGTGTGTTTTGTCTGTTTGAATCCCAGCATAATGAGATTGGCTTGGGTTTTCAGCTCACTTCTTAATGAATGGGGGCCTAATTGCAAATAGAGGTTGAAATGGAAGTAAACCCAAGACTCACGATGTGGAGTTCATTGTGAAATAATATAAGGGAAGCTTTAAACATTTTGCATGGACTGTCAGTCTCAGCAGTCAATGAGATCTTCTGGTGACCTCATTTAAATACAGGTATGTTTGCTTAACAGGATGGAGGGAGAATCCGGTGGAATTTGACTCTGTTTTCAATGAAAGTAAATATACGTGGAGCTGGGGAAGCCCAGATATTTTGCCAATGTTTGCAAAAGGTAAGGTTTAAATTTTGTGAATCTTTAATGCATAGTTATCAGGTAGTAAAATAGACACAATTTTTAAGTTAGAGAAGAAGGTGGATGAAGTATTTTCTGTTTGTGTATTTTTGTATACCTGATTTCTAGTTTGTGAATTCAAGACTGGGTGGAGAGAAATCAAGCTTTTAAAGAGGACATTCCTATTTATTACTCACATATTCAAAGAGGCTTTCCCTAATTCAATCTGCATATAAAGAAAACACACCCTTTAGCTAAAGGGGCCTAATATTTTTTTCTCTTGTTGAGGTTTAAAGCTCTTGTTTGCAACCCTGCAGCAGGGGTTTTTCTTCCTCTGCATGCAGCTCCCAGTGAGTTGGATGGTAGAACTGCAGCCATGCTTTTTGAGTGTCTGAGCTGGAGAAGTAGCTTATTGTGGGTTATCCTGCTTCTACTCCAGAACAATGATGTGTAAAGGGGAAGAACTATATACAAGTAGGAACTGTCTAGTACTATTCCTGAAGTTGAGGTATTTCCCTCACGGTGTGCCGTGTGTTAAAGTCTTGTCAGCCCAGTGTGGTTGGGTTTTTGGTCTTTGAGCATGCAGAGATTGCTGAGCAAGACTTCACATTTAAAGGGTCTCCAAGTTTAGTTTACTTTTGTTCTTGGAAGAATGAGGGCATATACACCCTTTCCCATAATCTCAGAGTAAAACAGACTGAAGTGAAAAAGGGGAGAAGCGAGGGGCATGTGCTGCTTGTTCTGTTCTCAGTATTGGCACTAGCAAATCAAAAAAGTGTGATAAGCAGGATAGGAGTGGAATCTAATATTGGTTTAGAAAAAGCATACATCATATTTCTCATGATGATTCTTGAACTTTTTCTGAACTCTAGTCTCTTCCTACTCTCCTCCTTATATTCCCCCTGACCCCGCCACCTCTCTTTTGTTTGCTTGATTCATATAAGTTTATGGTAAGCTGTAAAAATAGCTCCTGATAATTTCCCATGACCTCAGATTACAGCTTGTATTTGGGAATATTGTGATGGTGGTTGGGGAGAGGGGAAAGGTGGTACGCTGCCCTTGTACAGATTATTTACATTTTTGGAGATATGTTCTTGGGAAAAGAATTTGGGGAATTCAAGGATTTCCCAGAGCCCTGTCCTTCTACTCATTTTCTTTGAGTAAGAAGATAAGCAGAGGACTTGGAAGCAGCTTTGATGTTATCTGGAGGGATGTGCAAGGGTAATACCATACTGTTGCTGTGTCTCTCAATATGGCTTGTTCTGAGTGGCATCAACAATGGAGCTTTCTTTTGCAGGGGGAGGGAAATGCCCCCAAACCGAGAAAGGTTTAGTACAGCACTGTATAGGAGAAGTAGATGCTGTACGGGAAAATGAATCACAGTTTCTCAGTATAGAAAGGTAGATTAACTTCTTTTAGTAGAAAAGGGTATTTCCCCTTCTACCAAAGAGGAGAAGTTACATAATACAGAAGGGAATGGAATCAAGTGTTTGTTCTTTAACTTTACTTTTTACAAAAAAGCCAAAAAGGAGATAGGGGACCATAGTTTAATTTCTCTCCCTCTTCACATGTTGCAAATTAGTGAGGTCACAGGACTCCTCTTATGTGTATTTTATCATGCCAAAATGTTCAGAATTTTGTTGACTGTTTTACCGCTTTCATTGGATGGTGCATAAAGAGTGTCTAACACCTGCTGGTTTTTGGGAAGGAGAGAAAAATCATTTCTTCCTGTCATTGTCTATGTCCTTCAGGTCCTTTTCCTGTCATAAAATAAATATTTCAATGAAATGGTTGAGGATTCTATAGAGAAGGTAAATAAAATGCTCATGGATCTCTTAATATCAAAATAGATATGCATGAAATCTAAATTTGTTGAAGTCTCAATGACTGTGTGATTAGTGGTTTAGTCTGAGAAAACATCTGAAGTACCTTTGGAACTGGTGTGCAATTTACTTCCATCTTAAGCAGGATTAAAAGGTGTTAGTTTCTACTAGTTAAACTTAAGCTACACAAATTCAGTGTGCTAATTTTAACCTTATTTTCTATTATATTTTTAGATTATGACCATGAAATTAACTGAAAATAATATACTTTGAATATGTCTATATTTATTTCCAGAAATCTCTTTAAATTGAGTTTTTCTTCTAGACTTGCTGAAATTTGACGTTTGACTTCAACAGTCCAGTCCTGTATTGTTTTGCCATGGGTCTAGGTTGGAGTATAATCTAGAATTTTAGATGCCATACTGAAAGAGGAGCTGAGGCTGTTGCTTCTGCTAATGGAAGTGGATATTTAGTCCTTTGCACCCAGATTGCTGTTTATACCGCAGGTTGCCTTTCGCCCTCTTGGAAACTGGCAGCAAGGTTAGGGTCATTGTTTAGTTTGAGTGTGAAGAGGAGTGTCATCAAGACCATGGGGACAATCAGGACAAACCTTTGTCAGGGTTTTTCTGGACAGACTGACCTCTTGAACTCTTCTTCTAGTTCCGTGTTTCTACGGCGCACCAAGAAAAATGCAGAATTTCTCACATTCCTCACCTGTCTGTGTTTGGCAGCTCTATGATGCCCACGCTCTGTTGGCTCAGTGTCTGTCTTTGTGCCTTCGTTTTTTCCCCCTCTTTTGTGCCTGCAAAATTTGCTAGCAAAAGTCTCCCGCTGGTCTGGGCGCTGACACGTGAAAGACTTGTCAGGCACAGGACCTGCCTCACTAGCAGAGCGAGAGCTTTGCTTTCTGCAGGATGTAAATCTTGTTGTAAAAGGGTGATAACTTGATCCCTGATCCTAATATTTGAATATTGATGCTGAGGGTGAGATGATTTGCCAGACGAGTCTGCAATAGGAATAGGTGGTATCTGGTGTGGCAGTTCCTGGCACCTCCAGTTATTTCCTTCAGTGTAATGGCAGCGCCAAACTTAGTAGAGCTCTGTGCTTGCTTTTAAAGGACGTTCTCATCCATGGCTTCCTTCTACTTCTCTAGCCCATCTTTGCTTCCTCATCCCCAGACTTAAAGACAGTATTGGGCATACTGTTGCCTGCCACCTCTCAAATGACAGAAATAAAATAATATTTTGTAGCATTTTGCATAGTAGGTTTTCTCATTAAAAAAAAAAAAGAATTATTTTAAGCTATGCAGGCACTCCAAAACTTTCCTAGTATGGCTTCATTTTGCCACTGTTTCTCTTTTCTAGCACTACAGGGTTGGGTGGGGTTTATGTTTTGCTCTGGTAGAAATTAGAAATGGGTTTGCAGTAGATGGGTTCCTTTGCCTGTTCCACAATTTGATTTCTTTGGCATGGCACCTCTCAGGTTTGCTGTGATACTGCAAAAAAACAGTACAGCGCTCTACCCTCTTAGACCATCACTCATCCTGACAGTGATGGCCAGGGCTTATTTCTTCTTTTGAACGCCTTTATCCGCCACTTGGAACTCCTTAAATCACTTTTTAATGCCTGTGAGTATTTTCTTTCCTTTTCTTTCAGACTGTGAGAACTGCAGTGAGTGTTCTGGGTTGTAAGTAGTGGTAACGTCTCCTGGGGGGCAGGGGGGAGCTGCACCAGAAAATCTATGCCAGCTTTCATCTTCCTGGCCTGAAATACCTGCATCCCTTGTGTGGGTTTGGACATAATCTTGGTTAAACAGCTTCCTTCTACTGGGATGTTATTTCATTCACAAGCCTGGAAGCTTGCAAAACTGCATTATATAATTGTGACATCCAGCAAATTGGTTATATTCTCTCTGGCCATCAACTGATAGAAGAATATTTTCCCTCTGGGAGTTTACGTGGTCACGGTAGAAGTAGCATCCCCGAGCTGTAAGAGCTAAGCCATTGACTGAATTATTTCATTAAACCCCACTTAACTTCAGATGTTTCCAGGACTTCAGAAGTTTACTTTCTAGCTCTTCATCTTCCCCCCTCTGCCCGCCCTTTCTCCGCTTTGCTCTCTTGACAGTGAGTACAGAATGAAATTGCCTTGTCCAGATGCTGGGCTTTCACATCAGTGGCCCTCGTGTTGTACTTTATGCCTAAATATTGTCCAGTAGTTCTCCCTTTTATATTTTGAATCCATGTTTTAAAGATGCAGACTCTTTTATTGTCTTTCTGAAATTGTCCACTTGGCTTTCCATACTGCATTGCCTCCTAGAATTGATGTACAGTAACAGAGTTACATCCCTCCTGATCTTTCCTTATACGTGATATATGATGTTTCCTGCGTAAAAGGCCTCATTGATAGGGCATTGTCTTGTATGATTCAGTTTAACAACTAAAAGCTAAGTACATTTTCTTAAACACTGTTTCCCCCCCCAAACATGTGTGTTCAAACAAGGCTCTTAATGTGTAGCTTCCTCTGTTAGAAGTTTCTCAGTGAAATTCCTTGTTTCAAAACTAAATTCTGTTTAATTTGCTTTAACTGGGATTTATTCTACTCCTGTTTGCTTTTCTATACTTTATTTCCTCACTGGATAATATTGCTCCTCATTCCTCTGAGGTCCTGATAAGCTAATGGGTTAAAATGGTAACCAGGCTTCCAAAAAACCCATAAATGATGGGAAAGTTTAAAATACGGAGAAAACTTCTTTGAGTTATTTCAGGATTGTCATGTTTGATAGGTTTCTACTCCTATGCATGAATATTCATGTACAATTGACTATGAAAAAGGAAGAAAACTCTTCTCTGTCTCCTATTCAGTCTATATTGTTTTTTGTAGGTGCTACTGGAGACCACGTTTATACATTTTGTTACACGGCAGAAAGTGAAGACTTTGGAGCACAAGATGCAGCCAAGCTTGACACTTGGGTTTTTGATCACGTTAAGGTGAGCAGAGAATCTTCTTAAGCTACCTGTGTATAAAAAGCACAGCTGGATGTTAACTTTATCATAGAACATGTTAACTTTATTATAGAACTAGAAATTAAGACATTTTTGAAAGATCTATCACTTGGGGTCATTGGTAAAAATTGCTTGAATCAATTATCATGACTAGTGTAATGGAAGCTTAGAGGAAGTATTTGTCACTCAGTGCTAATAAAAAAACCCAACACTAGTAGAAGTATCCTTTCAAAACATTCTTGGCTTTTCTTTGTCTGAAATTTACATATCATCTGAAACCCCTCTTAGAATACTACAGACCCTTTAAGATCTTGATGTGATCAGCTAAAATTTTTGTAACAAGTATTGTGGCATGGCAGAAATGGTACGTATTCATTATGAGAAAGAAGTGGACATTATTATTGACTTAATTTTTGTCAGGCTTTGTACCCACTGTAATTAAACACTGTGGCTTGTTCTGATGCACGTAGCTGGCTCATGATTATCTACTGTGGTTCATACTGTGCTGCGGCTGCCAGAGGAGTCGTGGTTAGTTTGGGGAAGGGGAGGAAGTGAGGGGGAGACAGCTTAGGCCCTGAAGCAGTATCACTTGTTCACGTGGTGCTCTGCTCAGCTGACTTGAGTCAGTGCTGGTTCATTACTGTTGTTTTCTGTGACACTGTCACTGTAAGTATTAATAGTCCAAGGCACGTAGTTTCTGATTATTCATTAATTTCTAGATTAATGTTATTCCATGCTACCTCGCTTGTCCCAGATTAAGAAATGCTGATAGTGGGTATTGGTGTATAAATATCTACATCAGTAGAACAATTAGATGAGTTACTTTCTGGATCTCATAACAATGTTAATGGAGTTTAAGACTTAATAAAACGTCTTCCACAAGATTTCTGGGCCATATGCATTATGCTAACCAGCATAAGTCCAATGAAACTAAAAATAAAACCAAATACATCAATAAACCAAATCAGCATTTGTATTAGGGGAAGCCAAGGGCAGGTCTGCTTTAAACAGTGACATAGGGTGGAAAAGGTCATTATAGTTTGCTAATTTTCAAAGGAAGTGATTTTCTGAATTTGCAGGTGAAAAGATGTTTTTCCTAACTAATATCCTCTCCCTGAATGTGCACTTGTGCCAAGTTTCATGTTGTAATGCGTATGAATAATACAAATCAAATTAGGCTGTCAATTATACTTGAATAGCTGTTGTCTTAAAGTTGCACCCTGCTGTCATTTGGAGCTGCACAGGTATGTGAGGGTGGTACCACCTTCCTTTTGCTTCAAAACACCTAATGGCATTTCTTCTTTCAAACTATAGTGATACATTTAATATGTATGTCACTACTGATGACTTTTTCATTGCAGCCAGCACCATTATTTTAAAGACTTATTTTGCCCATATAAATTTCATACTGTGAATGGATAGGACTTGATTGACTGGTGTAAAGCACTGATTCCATTAATCATCTCTTCCATTACACATCAGTGATTGCGTCAGAAGTGTGAAACTTGAGGCTGGCTGAAACTGAGGTCATGCTGCTATTATAACTTGAACTCAGCTATGCTGGTGAGATTATATATAAGTAGCAATGACAATTTACTGGAATCTAAATTCTGCTTTGCCTACATTTTTTTTCTCCTTTGAGTTTTATCTCAAATAGTTAACAACATATCATTTAATTCTGTGCTGGGCAAGGTGGTCCCTGGATTTCTGCCTTTCTAGGAAGTAAAAGACACTAATGTGTACTCCCTCTCTACTGTGTAGTCAGCAGGTTCCAAGCATTATGAGGGCCACTTGTGGCTTCCTCTGCCCCCAAAAAGATATGAGTAAAATGGAGAATGGCTAACTAATGTTTCTACTAGTGCTGGCACCCTGAAATTGCTTGTTCTCTTGAAAAGCGCTAATGATAACTCAGTTGGTCAGGAGATGTGACACTGATTAGTTTTTATTTGTATGGATCAGTAGCAGATTGCTTAAATCATGAGTGAAGGAAAAAATGTATGATACTTGACAGCTCTTGTCATGTCTGCTCGTGGTATAAGGTGATCCTAGCCCTTTCTTGGGACAGACAAAATTGAGTATAGACTAGACTGGGTGGGGTTTTTATCTGCATCTGGGTTAAAACTCAGTAATTTTAATGTGTGGTAATAGGTTGGGAGTGGCTTGGAGATCCAGATGGGTATGGAGTTGATTGGGGTTTTTGAGCCTTTAAAATAATTAAGGGCCTGAGTATAATTTAGTGTGATTTGGCGCGATGATTCTCAGTTAAATAACCTTTACCATGATCATATTTTGAGTCCATGGTAAAGAAAAATTAGGGACCAAAATACTGGGAGTCTAGGTTAACTGAGAGGAAAAAAAATGGTCTTTTTAATGTATTTCTCAGGTTTTTTTGAAGTATTTTGTGAAAACCAGTTTTGTAAGATTGAATTCTTTTTCCTTTTTTTTTTTTAGGGTAAAATGATTAAAATTCCAGGAACTCAGTCTTGGAGATGAGTTGCAGTAATGGTCTAACCACAATTTATTATGACCACAGGGTAGGATATACTCAGGGTATTCAGTTGATGTCTTTTGACTTAAATGGATATGCAGGTGCAGATGGCAAATTTTTTTTTTTTTTTTTCTTCTCATTTCGAACACTGTACTTTGTTCTTCCTTTGGCCCCTTCCTGCTGGAAGAAGGCCAGACCAATCCTTCAGACCATCCCTTCTGTGCAGGGTGGGGGCCAGAGTCCAGAACTGAATGATGTTAAACTTTGAAGCTCTGCAGACAGTGCCATGACCTGATGTTGATTTCTACCAGTGGATTTCAATACAGATAGCCCTGTTCTAACTAGTAGTACAGTGGTTGAATGATTTATTTTAAATATGTGTAGGAGTCTTATACATGAGCGTGCTCAACTGATATAAACCTGGCGTATATATGTTTATCCAGCCTTTGTACATTTATTTTGCATCTAAAAACTGGCATAACTATTTAAACTCTCATATAAGCACAAATCAGTGTGCACAGCTTTAATCAACCGATTTAATTAAGTTTTCCTGGATTTATGTATGAAGGAGCTTTGTGAAAGGAGGTGGCTTGTTTGGTCTCTTTCTCCCTCTACATCCATGCAATCAGCAACAGTTTATCAGCTCTGTTAAAGGAACACGCGTCCATGGAGGGCAAATGGTCCCAAACAACTCCTATTAAACATCTATGGAGTCAGTATTTTGTTCAGACATCAGTAAATCATGTATTTGCTAGACCTTCTAGGTAGTCTTTTTTTCTTCTTTGCTTTCTGCCATCCAAGGAGGGAGATGATACTGAAAGATTTCACACAGGTGTAACCAGACTTCTCTTGTAACATTTTAATTAGTATTACATCATAATTAACTTCACAGTTTACTGTGAATGTTTTAATGGGAAACATTGCTGATCTTACTAAAGTGCATATCAGTTGTAGCCAGGGCATTATTTGTTGTTAGTTGCCAGAAAATCATAGAAAAGTTGCTGGAATCATAGAAAAAGAAGGTTGGAGGAAAGCTGTAGTGGTCATCAAGTCCAACGCCCTGCATGAAGGAGGTCCAGTTAAAGCAGGCTGCTTAGGCCTTGCCCAGTCACATTTTGAGCATCTTCAAGGGCACCTCTTGAGCACCTGTTCCAATATCTGGCTACAGTTATGGTTTAAAAAATAGTTTTTAAAAGTCTCTTTATCATACTGGAATTTCTTACATTTCAAATTGTGAGTTTCCCCCTTGTTCCGTCACCAAGGCCCTCAGCAGGCTGGCTCAATCTTCTCTTCACCCTCCCAGTAGACGGTTGTAGAGAACAGTGAGATTTCTCCTTATCTGCCTTTTCTTGAGACTGGAGAAACTGAGTTCTCTCAGTCTCTTTGTTGTTTACTTGCATCCCTGAAACTTCTTGATGGCCTTTGGCTTAAATATAGAAGGGGGGTAATGTTACTGAATAGAGCAAATAAAAGGGAAACAAACAAACAAAAAGACTAAGATATAGTTAACATATAATGGTGGCTTGGAAACTAGTCTTGAGTGGTGCTACACATACAAACTACAAAACTACAAGTTTTGTGAATGCTGAGTACCAAAAAGAAGAGGCCTTTAGCAGGCTGCAAGATGATACAAGGATAGTGCTGGACAAACAGTTCAACAACCTCCAGAGCAAGGTGAAGTGGTTTTTGCCCCTACTGTTTGGTGTCCTGCTTACCAACTTACCACCTTTATCAGCCTAAGATAACTCCTTGTGGTGAAAAACCTATTTGTTTACTTCAGTAAACCATTCAAAAAAATCGTCCATAGGATAAAGTTTGGTATTTCCTCTGGGAAGACATGTCATGTCTTAGGTTACTCTCATCTTCCTTTTGTCATCTTGTTCTTAATTAGCCAGAGGTTGGGCAAGCTCTTCTGGCTGCTGCTGCTCTGGGTTACAGGGTGGCTGGGGGAGTGGGATGGCTTTGGTATGTCATGAGGACTCGTCTGGTGGGAGAGGAGAAGCGCAGGCCTTGCCTTTCCTCATGATGGTTTCTTTTGTTTAATCAGTCCGTGACAGAAAAATACTTGTCTTCTAATGCTGATCTACATTTTAGGATTTAATTTTGGGAGTTTCTTGTTTGTCTGTTTTGATATATTCTTTCCTTTTATTTAATTAAAAATAGGAAAACAGAATTATACTGTATCCTGCAAATGAGTGGTGTGTTCTGGAAGGCTTCTTCAGTCGTGGTCAAATATGTGCAGGTGGATGGACCCCTGTGGGAAATGGAAATCTCCATAAAAATGATTATATTGTTGTTGAATGTGATTGGATTTTGTTCGTGTATCTTGACTTAAAATATCTCTGGACTTCGGTCATGATTTTGTTTGGACAAGAGCTTAAGTTAAGAGCGTGCAAATATTAGTCCATGCGGCTTGTGTATTTTCAGGGGGAAAAAAAGGTGGCATTGTGCACTGCCATGGTTTCCTGACACGGCTTACTGTGATACTCTCGCTGCCAGTTTGGTTTTCCTCTGGGTACAGTGACTTTCGTTTACACAGGGTGTGAGCTTTGGTTTTTAAGAGCTCCACTGCTATCACAGGTGTGTGGTGGACTGCTCCGTCCTTTGGTGGCAGAAATGGTTCACTGCCTGTAGAAGCATATTCCCCGGGCTCTTGTGTGAAATTCGAAGACACTTTCCTTTATATTAGTGTACTGAAAGGTTCTCTGGATGCTCTTTGAACTGAAACCCTACCCAAGTTTGTTTCCTTGGGCAGTGCTGTTACTAAGGAGATCATGCTGGAATAGCTGTCTGCCTGCATTTTGCATTGCGGTCATATGGCTGGTCTAACACAGCATAGCCATGTCAAGACTCATTCAATCTGAGGGGAAAATCCCCCTGGTATCTGCCTCAGGGATGCTTAAGTAGGACATGTGCAAGGCAGATGTATGTTCTGTAGTTCATGTATTTGCAAGGCATGCCTTGTTTCGTTCTGTTTTAACTTGGTTTCTGCAAACGAGTTGTAGCTTGGTATCTCAATCCTGCAGAACCTGCTTCCAAAGCAAGAGTATTTGAGACCTTTGCTTCTAGCTTGAAATCGATAAATCAATGGAAATACAAAGCCATAAGTGGAATGGTGCATAGTTGTGATTACATAGGAGGCAAAGAAGGGATGATACAGAGCTATCTGGTATTTCTGCCTAAAGAAAATCAAATTACATTTGAAAAAAAAAAAAATCAAACTAAACCAAACAGAAACATCCCACAACACTTGAGGAGTGTTGCCTGTCTTAGGCTGAAACTTTGGACTGACTATATTGATGGTAGTTATCCTCCAAGAAGTAATTTGGGAAATAATTAATTTTTCTCTTTCATAACTCTAATCACTACTAGTATTTTGACATGAAAACAGCAGTGGTTTTTTTAATAGGCTGCCTATCATCTTTTTCCTTGTACTCTGATTAATATCTTAATGGCTTATTCCATACAGAGCTTCTTTAATTCTTCCAGAAGTAATCAAACATTGTTCTCTGCACTGAATGAAGAGAAAGTGGTTCTGTTTCTTCATTTGCTAGGCATAGACACAAATGGACATGCTCATCGGCCAAACTCAAGGTAACTGAGAGATTAAGCATATCTTTCTTATTAGTTTTAAATGCATTCAGTAACTTTTTTTACCAGTGCCGTTTATCAAGCCTGAAACAAGACTTGTAGTCTTGAGGGTTTCTCTAATAGGTCATATATGTCACCATGATTATTTATGTTCTGAATTTTCTGGGTTTTTTTGGTTTTAAGGTCTCCCCTGTAGAAGTGACAGACATTTACTATATACAGTGTGTCTGGTGATACTCCTGTATTCAAGTCTGATTTTTAGCAGATCATCTTAGTTATAGTCAACACATAATCTAGCGGTTTTGTAGGAAATCGCAGTTTTAAATATAAAATGGAAACAGTTCCCAGATTCCCCATGGCTGAAATGATATGGTTGAATTTATAGACAACAGTAAGCTCAGGAATAATGGCTGCAAATTCCAGCATTACGTTTTAGCTTTCCTTAGACACTTGAACAAAGAGAAGAGTTTAAATTAACAGTACTCATCACCAGTTCATCTTGAAGTGCGTTATTTGAACTTTCTTTTTATTTCCTCACATGCTTTGAATGTAGGATTTATGTCTTTCTCTTGGTACTTGCATACTTTCAAATTCCTTGCTCTGATTTCCTGCATCATTCCAAAATTCATACTTGGTGTATGTCTCATGTTCTTTTTGTTTTGATTTTTGAAGACAGAATTTTAAAACTGAATTGCAACAGAAACACTTAGAAAATTAGTTGGCTGAAAGTTAATCGTGGTAACTTTTTCTAAAAATATACAAATTTTTGGTTTAGCTTCTCTTCCACAGTACTCTGGGATCTGTGCTGATCTGTGAATCATCTCAAAATGGTCCCTGCATGGTCAGATCTTCCTTTGCTATCTAATTACTGGCTTAAAGTGATTTTTGAAACTCACAATTTAAGGCATTTGCGTTTCCCAGTATTCCTTAGTTTTGACATTCTCTTTAACTTGCCTGATTGCTGCGGGTGATTAAATTATAGTCTTCAGTCAAGGTCAGATTTGAAATGTAAATAGACATCCATTTGAGACTGTAGTTTCAGGAATATTCAAACTGTGCTGTGATGGTTTAGTATCTCATAAGACTTAGAGGAGGAGAGATTTTGCATCTAAGATGCCTTCTGTCAGCTTGAGATTCTGTAGAGGATAAAGCTGTCTATAATCAAAGGACTGGGTATTATGACCCTGGATAACTTGCTTTATACCAAGTGTGAGAGACACCATGAATCTAACAACCTTTTTTCTTCTTTCTCTAGGGAATACAAGGAGAATATTAAAAAAGTTGATGAGGGTGTAAAAGAAATTGCTTCGATGATTGACGATTTCTATGAAAATGATGGAAAAACTGCATTTATTTTAACTTCTGACCATGGAATGACAGATTGGGGTGAGTCTTTTAAAATATTGAGTCAGCTGAGTTTATGGGTGAGTATTGTGCGATTAGAGCTCTGTCCCTTTAGAAGCTTTCGAACCCCTGCTTTGATTCGATATCCTCAGTGTTGCTTGTATATGAAACCCATGGAAATTAGGAAATGTAATTGGCTGCAGGGGCTGTCATCAGCCCTGTGACAGCTGACGTATCTGGTACAGTGTGTCTGGTGATACTCCTGTATTCAAGTCTGATTTTTAGCAGATCATCTTAGTTATAGTCAACACATAATCTAGCGGTTTTGTAGGAAATCGCAGTTTTAAATATAAAATGGAAACAGTTCCCAGATTCCCCATGGCTGAAATGATATGGTTGAATTTATAGACAACAGTAAGCTCAGGAATAATGGCTGCAAATTCCAGCATTACGTTTTAGCTTTCCTTAGACACTTGAACAAAGAGAAGAGTTTAAATTAACAGTACTCATCACCAGTTCATCTTGAAGTGCGTTATTTGAACTTTCTTTTTATTTCCTCACATGCTTTGAATGTAGGATTTATGTCTTTCTCTTGGTACTTGCATACTTTCAAATTCCTTGCTCTGATTTCCTGCATCATTCCAAAATTCATACTTGGTGTATGTCTCATCTTCTTTTTGTTTTGATTTTTGAAGACAGAATTTTAAAACTGAATTGCAACAGAAACACTTAGAAAATTAGTTGGCTGAAAGTTAATCGTGGTAACTTTTTCTAAAAATATACAAATTTTTGGTTTAGCTTCTCTTCCACAGTACTCTGGGATCTGTGCTGATCTGTGAATCATCTCAAAATGGTCCCTGCATGGTCAGATCTTCCTTTGCTATCTAATTACTGGCTTAAAGTGATTTTTGAAACTCACAATTTAAGGCATTTGCGTTTCCCAGTATTCCTTAGTTTTGACATTCTCTTTAACTTGCCTGATTGCTGCGGGTGATTAAATTATAGTCTTCAGTCAAGGTCAGATTTGAAATGTAAATAGACATCCATTTGAGACTGTAGTTTCAGGAATATTCAAACTGTGCTGTGATGGTTTAGTATCTCATAAGACTTAGAGGAGGAGAGATTTTGCATCTAAGATGCCTTCTGTCAGCTTGAGATTCTGTAGAGGATAAAGCTGTCTATAATCAAAGGACTGGGTATTATGACCCTGGATAACTTGCTTTATACCAAGTGTGAGAGACACCATGAATCTAACAACCTTTTTTCTTCTTTCTCTAGGGAATACAAGGAGAATATTAAAAAAGTTGATGAGGGTGTAAAAGAAATTGCTTCGATGATTGACGATTTCTATGAAAATGATGGAAAAACTGCATTTATTTTAACTTCTGACCATGGAATGACAGATTGGGGTGAGTCTTTTAAAATATTGAGTCAGCTGAGTTTATGGGTGAGTATTGTGCGATTAGAGCTCTGTCCCTTTAGAAGCTTTCGAACCCCTGCTTTGATTCGATATCCTCAGTGTTGCTTGTATATGAAACCCATGGAAATTAGGAAATGTAATTGGCTGCAGGGGCTGTCATCAGCCCTGTGACAGCTGACGTATCTGGACAGAAAAAAGAAAATTAATAGGGTAGAGCTTTAACTCCCTTAGTGGCTGCTAGTAGGGATAAAAAGACCTGAATACCACCTCTGTCAGAGCCTCCCTGCAGAAAACTAGCCCAAGCAGGAGTCGATTGTGTTATTTGGCTGCCAACAGTTGGTCTTGTTCCAGCCCATGTGGGAGATACAGCTTTCACTTTGGTGCTCTGAAGCACCTGGAAAGGTAGCAAATCTATCCAGGAGCTGGTGAAAAACTTGGGGGGAATCTTTTTGCTTATTTTGGCCATTTAGGCAGAGCAGAAAGGATGGGGCTGCTGTATGATTTTTCTAGAGGAGGCTGGTGCTGGAGACAAGGAGGAGCAGCTGAGAGGGCGGAAAGGAAAGTGAGGCAGGTGTCTGGCCAGGCTGGTACCCGCAGAGGGCTCTTGTGAAGGGCATGACCACAGTGGCCAAATGACTTGAGGCAATTTTGGTATAACTAGATTAAAGGCAGATGAGAAGAGTTTACAGTGGTGAACTCATTCAGACAAATACTTTATCTCCTTTTTTTTCTTTTTTCAAGAATTTTAAGAACAGTTCTGTCCTTGTGTGAAGCCAATGAAAGTGATGTCTCTCTTCCAATGCTGTGTGTGTTTGTAATTTCTAACTGTGATACTTCTGAACTGAGGATGCTTCAGGCATGGTCTAGGCAAAATTCAGCATCTTATTCTGTGTATGAAATCCTAAACTTTTTAAATGGAAGGGATGCAGATTTTTTCTGTCATCAGAGATGACAAAAATATTTGTATATTTATTCAAAGTCAGCCTAATTACCATCTGCTCATTTGCAAAATAGCCTGTTTTGAATTTTATTTACTGTTGAGCTGACTGCCACTTGCAATAAAATTTTAATTCTGGCATGTAGTTTTTGTCTCTTTCAAGTAATCATTTCATAATTTTTTATAAGGGAGGTGTGTGTGTATATTTATTTAATATATATATGATCATAAGGACCTCAGGAGGTCCAACTGCCTACTCAAAACAGGATCACCTTTGGGCTCAGGCATGGTTGCTTGGGATTTATCCAGCAGGGCCTTTAAAACCTCAAAGGATGGAACCTGAGTAACCCTTTTGGTCCAGCCTGCTCTGCTGCTTGCCTGCCCTCATGGAGGGGAAAAGGTTTTCTTTATCTGCAGTCTGAACCTCCTTTGTTTCAACATATACCTGTTCTCTCTCATCCTCTACCATGCACCACAGTGAGACCCTGACTTCATGCTCTCTCAAACCCCCTTGCAGCGGGGTACAAGCAGGATGCTCGGTTATGTCCTCCCCAAAGCCATTTCTTCTCCAGGCTGAACAAGTCCCAGTCCCTCAGCCTCTTCTCACAGGAGAAGTGCTCTTCCGCCCAATTTGGGGGCCCCACATTGAGCTCATGCCAGATGGTTGGTGTTTTTCCTGTACTGGAGGGGCCCAAAACTGGATCCAGAGCCTAGATGTTGTCTCACAGGTACTGAATAGAGGAGGGTAATCCTTTTGCTGGACTGTGCCCCTGTTAACACAGCCCGGGGGTGCTGTTGGCTTTCCTCGCTGCCAGAGTGTGCTGCTGGGGTGTTCCTATTATGTACTGGAACCTTTGAAGGAGGAATAAAAGGTGGTAGGAATAACTCTTCAGGCTTTGAGACCCCTAGTCTGTCATAGTTTTCTCTCATCTCTTTCTGTCTTGAAGAAAAAGCTTGATCTGCCAGAAGATCAACTTCAAAGTTGACTTCAGTGAGTCCAAGAGCAAACCCAGAGATGATGCTCAGGCCCATAGCCAGCAGTCTGAAGGCTAGTTCGGTAGCTTTTTATTTGAGCGTGCAGTATCAGCAACTGCTGCAGTCTTTCAGTGGTTGTTTGCAGAATGGGATGTGCACCGGTTTTAAAACAAATTAAAAGGGCAGGGGGACCAATTAGGGAAGAGGACATGATCAAAGAAACTGTGGTTGTTGTCGGAGACCAATAAAATCACTTGCTTTCTCAGTCTGACTCCATGATTGTGCTATAAGTTGATCTCAGATGGAACTGCTGACCACTAACATAGGTGGTCCCACACCCACCCTCCCCTGGGCCACTTTTTCCTGCTACTATCCTGGCACAAGTACTACTGTGTCCTATGCTGGGCCAGAGAACAGAAAACTACACAGCAGCATCCTTTCCCTCCCTTTGGAGGGTGCTGAGGGGTGGAACAGGGTGCTGACCCAGCTGAAAATCGGATTTATTTCCCCCCCTGCCCCCCCCCCCCTTATAATTCAGATCAGGCTGAAACCTGGTTCTTACAACAGGGGGAGGGTTGGATACAGCCACCTCTCTCAGCTGTATTCATGGAGGCAGACTCTCAGTAAAAGCTGATTGAGCTGGCAGCTTGGCTAAAATGAAAGCTCACCGAAAATTGCACTTTCCCCCTGCAGTAGAAAGAAATAACTGTTGTCTGGAAGATGGAGGAAGTGCTCTTTCCATCTGCTCTCTTTTCCCAAGCTCTACAAAGAAGAGCATTTGTTGTTGCTTTTGAGCCCAGAGAGTGCCTTCCAAGGGATTGCCGAACATTGGAAATCTTATTCTCAGACCTGTGTGTTCTTAAGCTTAGGGCTGTTTAAAGAAAGCAAAACTGACTCTTCAGCTCTGCCATAGTGATTGTTGTATAACCTCAATGCTATTCCCAATTTCATACCCAGTCCTGGTTTGGGGTGTGTGTGTGTGTGTGTTGTCCTTAAACCAATGTGTTATTCTCCGTCCTTCATAATTATTAAAAAATGTATATGCACACAGAGAGAAAGAAGGAAGAGTGTGTGTCTACGCAAATATAAGGAAAATGTATAATCTTATAGACTGTGCAGTGGCCGGCATAGAGTTTGTATCACGATGTCATTCCCTTTGAGACTGGGTTACCTCACCGCTGTGGTACCTCACCCACCAAGTTCAATGACCAGCATTTCTTTCAAGCTTGTGTGGCTTCTGCTTCAGTGCAGCTGCTGTTGAGATATCATGGTTCTAAAGCTTCCTCCTTTTGGCAGCTGATACATTAATCTGGAGGGAATTAATTTCCCCGGGGAAGGAAGTCATGTTTTATCAATTTTTAAGGAGTGTGTTACCAGGTTTTAAAACCTTAAAAAATGAACTTTCATTACTGGGGAAAGGATGACAGTTGCAATGCGTATTGTCTCCTGGTTTTTGTCCCCAAATAAGGATTAGACTTCATTTTCAGAGATCAGTTCTATATGATTTTTTTGGCATGTGCCTAATTTTACTCAAATCAACCATCCCTGGGTTCCATGGGATGCTCAGGATAAGGACAGGAATGTGTTTTGAGCAGGTAACTCCTCTACGCCTTGAGGTTTTCAAATACTTTGGCTTTAGTTTCTGTATGTTAACAGTTTGGGTTTTGTAACATACAAAGCTATATCTTCATAGGCTTGACTTAAGTGGTACCTATTTCCCAACTTGCAACTTGAATTTAGCCTTTATTGCTAGTGACATAAAAAAAGCTGGAATAGGTTATCTGTAATAAGATTTTAGTATGTATACTGTAACAAGAACTTAGTACATGTGTGCATGTATATATAGGTTTTGTTTGTTTTTACACCATGTGTCTTAAAGTTTACACTTTTTTTCTTTTGTGTGTCTTAGGATCCCATGGAGCTGGTCATCCCTCAGAAACTTTAACACCACTGATTGTTTGGGGTGCTGGGGTGAATTATCCACAGAAAGTCACATCCCAGCCCTTTGAAGACAATTTTTTGAAAGGTAGGTAAAACATAAAACCGAAGTGCAAGAGTTTGGTGGAAAGGTAGGTGCTTAACTATTACACCTGTTGATCTTCAGACTTCTGTCCCATTATAATAAATATGACTTGCTTTGTGTGGTGTGGAAAGAAAAGGTGGCAGGGCATGCCTATGGAGGTTATTGCAAGATTGGGTAGATAATATCAGAATCGGTTTTTTCTAATCGTAGAATTGAAGAGTTTCTCTCTTTGGGTACAGGAGGCTATTTGCACTCCTGGAACTTAGTTCCAGAGGAGACTTTATTCTTAGGAAGTCTCCCAGAGTTTAAAAGCTATGTATACAGAAACATGGTAAGTTGGCATATCCTAAGACTCTTTTCTAGCTTCACAGTATAACCCTGGGGACTTTCCAGGGGCCGTCTTGTCTCATTTGCATCCTTGTGGCTGTTGTGGAAATGTAAACAGACTTTCTCAATGAACAACTGTGACTCGTTACTATTATTTTCCTCCTTTGTAACTTATAAGAAGAGTAGATTTTAAAAAAATAATTAATTTTTAATATTTAACTATATAATGTAATAAATACTGGCTTACTGAAATACCAGTGGATTTCTAGAACCATGTGGCATTAGACTGTGCAAGCTCTTCCTCTTTCATGTGCCCCATTCTTGTAGCCTGCTCTGTTTCTTAAGATGCCTTGAATCTCTCAGGTTGTTACTCGTGATCAATGAGGTAATAACTTTCTGTTTTATTGGATTGTTTGTCAAACTAAGTTAGAGAATAGAAAACAGCCAAAAATTACTTCAGTCCTGAGCTCTTAACCACGCTCTGCTCTTGAGAAGGTATTGGGTACCAGATTACAGAAACAGGACTTCTCAGATATACGCCATGCTAACATTTCACTCCTTGTGATTAACTGCTGCTATAAACTGATGACATCTCTGATAACATTGAAAATGAGATGTAGAATGAAAAATAGAAAACAGAGTAAACCCAACTGATTTTCGTGTCTGTGATGGCTGATCTGCTAGACTTCGAAGGACACTTGATGTCTCTAAGGCTTGATCTGTAACAGTTGATTTTTACAGCTGTCAATTTCCTTGATTCTTACCAGCTTTAGTACAAACCTCAATGTTTGACTTCAAGCAATGATGAAAATGGTGTGAGATCATTTCAGAAAAGATGAGTATTGAGCTGACTTCCAGATACACAATAGGGAAAGCTTTTTGGCTGTCATCTGTTAGGAAATGTGTATTTTCTTAAAGGAGGGAATGTGTCTGCACCCTGCTGTGCCTCCTTCATATTTTCCTTCCCATGGCTTAAAAACCCCAACAAATCAACAATGAGACAAAAAAACCAAACACCCAAAGCAAACATCAGAAAATCCTCCCTTCATTCTGGATGGCAACTCTGCAGCTTTCCAGCTATTGAGCATGTTGTTGGTCTATTTAGACACTGTCTTTACAGGTTCTTAATTGCCAGGGATAATCTCTATTGGAGATTTGAGTGTCTCTGAGTATCTTGGGATACTCTATTTGAGTAACAAGTATCTTTTAAAGAAGTGACTATTCTCTCTATGGTAGTACGTTTGAATCTCTATTTGAGTAACAAGTATCTTTAAAGAAGTGACTATTCTCTCTATGGTAGTACGTTGTAGCTTCTAGCAGGCTATGTAGCTTAAAAGTAAAGAAAAAATTGTTAAACTGGAACTCAACACTTTTTCAGGACGATACAGTTCAGCTACGCCATTAAATTACAATCCCAGATATTTTCACAAAGCTGACATATGAAAGAAAAGATGCTTAAAAGAGGTTGCTTGGAAAGTTCTTTGAATTTGCCTTTCGTGCTCCATACGAATGCAGCTGAGACTGTGCAGGAGAGGAACTGCTGTGTCACTGATGTATGCGGGTGTCCAACTGATATTTGCAGTTGTGTGCACCGATGTTCAAGTTCTTGTGTCTATTGACACAAGAGTTTAAGAGTTCATGGAAACAGCAGAATATTTCTAATGCTGGCAAACGTACTGCGTTTTGTTCAGTGCAGACAGGCTGTCGGCAGCTCTATGAATTGTCTCTCTGCTCATCACTGCCAATGAGGGTCGATACCCCCAAAGGCAGTACCAACAGGCAGGACTTAGTCTATCCAATTTGTCATGGAAAGATCGATGTGCTCCTTGGATGGCCGGAAGGGCGCAGTGTCTGCTCTGGGATGACAGCCTTCTCCTCATCAGTCCCTTCACCTGTGCTCTGCCTTCCCTCAGGCCTGGACGTGCAATCACCTTGGAAAGATTTGTGGTGGCAGCCCTGCATCCTGTGGGCAACCTGTAGTGTTACCCATCTGGCCATTGGCTTGACCCTTCTTTAGAAAGAAAGCGAATACAGAGCTGCTCTCCAGCTCCTCAGTGCAGTCCCCGCCGGGTGGCCTTGGGGTGCAAGTCCGGAGAAGCTTGTAAGTGAAGGCACAGCCTTCTGCAGCAGCAGGACGTGGGGTGGTTGTTTTCGTCCCTACACATCCCTGTTTTGGAGGAGGCTCAGCCTGGTTTGCTGTGGCTGAGGGAGCTCAGTGTACCCCATTGCTGTTTTTGCTTCTGTGAGGTTTTATGTGAGGATTTTCTTCTGGTTCATGTAGCCTCAACTTCTTGAAATGGCACTTCCCTGCTGTTTCCCCTGGACTGTTTGCATGTGACTGCCCAGTGGGATGCAGTAAAAGCAGAGTAGGATAATGAAAAATACCCCTGTCAAGCAGGTGGAAAACTGTGCTGAGCACCGTACAGGAAACCTAGACAGTGAGCTGGAATCGTAAACCAGTGTGGGCAGCACTTCCACCCAAGGCATCTCACTCCCAGGAGCACAGCCTGGACTGGCTGGTCTGCAGGTGTGTCCCAGTCCTCGGGAGCCCCTGGGCTGAGTGTCTTTCTGCTCCTAGTCCAAGGCAGATGTCTTCAACTCTTTGCCGTAGGGGAAGCAGAGATGTAAAAGCTTTTGATGAAGCTAGATGTTTCTCTAGCAGAGCTACAGTTTCTTCCTACCTTAAGCACGCTGTGTGTGTAGAGTTTTCCTGCATTTTTCATTGGAGAATTTTATTTAAAGGAAAACAAACAATGCATAGAGAGGCTATACCTCTAGAAAAATAAACGCATTTCCTTTTCTGGGAAGTGAAAGGAAGCAAACTCGTTCATTTTGGTGTGAGTTTAACACAATTCATGATTAATGCTGATAATACTTCCCCTGCGTTGCCATGGGAACTCGCTGTAACTGTATATCTCGCTGCTGTTAAGGTACATGGCTGCTCTTCAGGGAACTCTGGGGACCGAGTAACAGTGGACCTGTACTCAGACTCCTGCAGCTAGCAGTGGTATGAACTCGTTGCTGAAAATAAGTTTGGTACATGCAGTACTGCAAATGTGGGTGATACCTGTCTCGGGGTGTTTTCAGCTGAGACAGGTTTGGGTCTGGCACAGACAGGGAGTATCAAAAGGTGGAAAAAGGGTGGTATGGTATAGGATTTGAATGCCTGTTTGGAGAAAATTAACAGAGGTTGAGCCAGACCTTTGAGCAGTGTTTTTCATGAAGCCTGTTTCTGGTGTATTTAAACTTCTACGTCACGCAAACCCAAAGGATAATTTTGGGCAACGTGGCTACACTGTCAATGGTCTGAGGTGCTAGGTGGAATCCTGCTTCTGTCTGTGCTGCTTCTTCTGCGGTGTCATTTCGGCAAGCGGCGTTAGCAGGGTGGCGACTGGCCCGTTCAGCCTTCTGTGTGTACTGGGGAAGGTGGCTGTGCCCCTGTTGCTAACAGTAAGTTTGGTTCCCAAATTGAGAGTAAGTGCCCCCAATGTCTTTACTGTTGCACCTGAGATCTGCTCTATGTAGGCCACTAACAGTATTTTCAATACTAATCAACTAAGCTGTTTCAGCCCCTGTTGTGTTTTCCTGTGTATCTGATTTTTTTTTTTTAAGCTTAAATAAAAAAAAGGCTGCATGTCATCTCTTTCGGGTGTTTTGGGGGTTTTTTGCTGGTTCTTTTTCTTTTTCCTGCTTGTATTATTGCTGTGGGTAGTGGGGCAGCAAATTTAAACATTAGGAAAAAAAAAGTCTTAAACACCCCCCCCCCCAAAAATCTCTTTATTTCCTTAGAGGCTAATGGAGAGCAGGAAAATATCGTTTCCAACCAGCTTTTTGTATGATGCACCACAGCTTTAGGGGCTTGTACATTTGGCTTTGTCTCTGCTGTTATTGTAGTTGTTCTGATTGCTAAATCATTGAACTTTTCCCTTGAGCTTGCTCTTGGCCGGTATTGCTTATAGCAGACATGAAGTATGTTTGTACCACTCTGTACCAGTATATTGGGGACCTTGGGTTAACCTTTTTTAAAAACTGTTGAAGAGATTTAAACAGCTCTTCTCCTAAACCTGAGTTTGGATCTTTTAGTTGGCACAGGACGTGATACATCATTTTCTATACTGTACTGAAAAAAATAAGAACCTTGGACTTTCTTCAGTTGTTCTGGGTCACAATTGCAGGCAGCAATTTATCCTGATGGATAAAAGGAAATGTGAACTGAAATGAAAGCATTTTATTGTTTCTGCCTGTTGAGTTCTGTCTGTAATGCCTCTTGAGCTCACATCCTACAGCCAAATTATAATTTTCTTTAGTAACCACACTTTACAGAAATCAGCAATATGGCATTAAATGTCAGCTTTCAGTTATCCCTTTCAAATCTGTGTAGGTTAGCCATTCATGTGCCCTGTTATTTCTTGCAGAATGGAAACTGGAGAATTTGAAGAGGCTGGATGTCAATCAGGTATCAAATATACCTAATTTAATAGCTCACAAATGACTTTTGTGTGATTAAAACTGGTTGATGAAATTTGAATGAATGATCACACTGACGTAGCATTTCCCTGGAATGTGTTACTTAAATGTTAAAAGAGTTATGAGAACCGCACCCATACCAGACATAATATGAAAAAGTTTATATTGCTTGTTAACACATGGCAGCTGTGTACAACTTCTGTTCCTGAAGATGCCTTATCACACTATTTTTAGTTATGTGGTCACATGTCATTGTAGAAAGAGGGTGGTACAATATGCCAGGTACTCCTTGAAAACTCAATGCATTATCTGAAAGTAACTTGAATAGCATCTAACACATTTTCAGGCTATTTGCTTTTGCAAACTTTTAGAAGTAATTTGTGATGCTTTCCCTGCACTTTCTACTTCAAAACTCTTTGAGAGCTGAGCTTACACCTCCTCGGTGTCTCCTGTGAAAGTGCCAAGCTAAACAGAAAGAAAGCATAGTCTGATGACCATGTTTCCCAAGTTAGTGAGCATCTGCTGTATGCTTTTTGCTACCTTTAAGTTATCCATGTGTATGTTCAGTGTAGTTTTTTCAGAACTATGTATTTCAGTGTCTTTGTTTTGTCACTTTTTTTCCAGAAGTTACTGTCATTATTGAATCAAAACCAATTCTTGGTATCCTGTTAAACTGTGGTGTTTTTTCAACAGGATCTGTGATTACGGCCCACCCACTTAGCAATTTAGACAATTGGTACTGTAAAGGAAGAAAAAAAAGATAGATGACTTAACCCCTGATACTAAGTCAGCCAAGCTTTTTTAAATCATGGTGATAACACACATACATGTGTCCACCTGAAACTTGCTTGCTCAGGTGTTTGCAGCAAAGCCCTGGTACAAAATTAGAGATTAATTTTCCTCTCAAGGTTGACAGGAGTTATGGGGATGTTATTTTGAGACCATGTAGAAGAGTCTCAAGTGTCACTTTGTTCTGGGTAATGGAGTCCCCAAAGACACAGCTTTTGTCCTGTAGTACATGGGGGACTATGGGTAAAAACAGCAAACTAGACTTCTGCTTACTATTATACTACATGTATATTGTCCTCTACAAATAATGGTTTCGAGTCCCCTTCTGCACAGTAGATCTGAGGCTGGAGCAGTGCCTGTATATTCAGTATATTTTCTTCAGATTTATGCTGGAAAAAACAAGAATTTTGGTGCCTAGTTTTATATTAAAGGAAAAATAAACCTGGGAAGAGCCATTGTTTATCATCACAAGTAAAAGGTGATGGAAACATTTTATGAGAAGTCTTGGTGTAAATTGAGGGCCCTTCCTGAGGGCTGACTGGGACATGAGTAAAAGTGCAGAATCCCCCTCTGAAGGGGAGAGGGTGAGTAATTGGCACTGTGGAAACACGGGATAAGGAGTGCTGTGAAAAGCAGTATATTCGGTGTACTACTTAAAACTGTAAATATGAAATTAGTTCTTTCTGTGGTATAGTCATAAAAAGTGGTATGCCTCTGAGTGCAGTGAACAAGGTACTGAATTCCTGTGAATAAATACTGCGAGGTTTTATATTTGCTTTTTAAACTAAATGCATTTTTTGAAGCTTTATCAGTACTAGAGCCTCAGATTTTGAATCTAATCGTTCCATGATGACTACTGGAAACTAAAAAATATTATAAAGGAGTTTTGTGTGTCATAACTTCACAGTATTACACCATTTACTTTTGGAAATGCAGATATGTTAAAATTAAACTGAATTTATTAGCTCTAGAAGCTGGAACTATGTTAAAATGGGGATGCTTCTGTTTGCACAGGCTGATATTGCACCGCTGATGGCTTCCCTTATCGGTGTGCCTTTCCCCCTGAATTCTGTGGTAAGAAGTACAGACGTTTCTCCATATTATAGAAATCTGTAAAGAAATATTGGGGTCAAGACTTGATGCACGTGAGGGGAAAGGTTATAAATTTGGACAACTGCTATAGGTGGTGGAGACTGCTTGTAGTTTTAGCTTTATATGTATGTCTTCAGTTTGGAGTATAAACTCAATCTTTTTGTATATTGTATAGTGCTTTCAGTTGGAAAGGCAGCTGATCCTCTTATAATCTGCAACTGTATACTCTTGAGCTACATAAAAGTTTTTGTTCCTTTGGTTTTTAGGGATGGTAAAAATGCAATATGGTTTGAATAACACTTGATTTTGATCATGAAAGCTGAGCCTGTAAACAAGCTGGTTCCTGCAATTTAATGTTTAATTATTTCTTGTTTAAACTGGTGTACTTTCTTCAGATGGTATCTTGTGCCTCTAATTAAGTGAACAGTGAGTGCCCTCACTGTGAGATGTTTTTTCCTTTGAATTTCCTTTGTGCATTATTATGTAGTCCAAAGGTTGTCTCATAAATATCTAATTGACAATTAGCATTACATTAGTGTGCTTTCATGCTGCTTGTTTCGTTTTTAAAACACCTATTTACAGCATAATAATTTTGAAATATTTCTTCTGGAGACTCTGCCTCAAATTCTGTCCCCCTGTCCTGCACTCACTGCTGGTAATGCAAGGAAAGCTGCCCAACGTAGGGTGGTACAGGAACTGCTTGCTTTCCCATCACAAGTACTGGGGGAGTCAGGCCCAGGCGAGTCTTTGGATCAAAGACTTTTAGGTATTTCAAAAGCTGTTCCCAATTAAAAGTTGAGGTTGTATTCCTATATAGTATATACTTTTAATAAAAATTTCTGTTATTTGCCTTTTTTGTATTTCTGTAGGAGCTGGGGTATTATGAGCAGTCTGTGTAATGTTGAGAAATTATGCAAGAAGAGTATTTTCAAAGGAGTTACAGTAGTTATGTCAGCAGTAATTTGAAGTATTCTTACTGCTCGTTTGGCCTGCCATTCAGTTAGAGAAATTTCTGTTTCTTCATTTAAATTTTTTTATGTATATATGTGTTTTTCTTCTCCAGGGAACTCTGCCTCTTGCATATCTGAACAATAGTGCTCATTTCAAAGCAGAGAGCATATTTACCAACGCTGTTCAGATTCTCGAGCAATTTAAGGTAACTAAACATACGCTAAAGAAAAATATGTCTTTGAATAATAGTTGCTGTGTGTAAAATAATTATACTAGGACATACCCTGTATATAGCATGCTGTAATTCAAAGGACTAAAACTGAATGCGCGAACTGGGTGATGTTGATTGACTAACTGTGAGCCATATCTGAATGAGTTCGAAAGATTTTAATAAGCACATTCTTTGTAAGAAGAATGAGTAACTTTTTACTTGATTCTTTTGATGTTTATCAATATTAATGTAAACCTACTTGCAGTATGTGAGTAGAATCTGAGTTCTGATACCTGAATAGGGAAATATACTGCCTTTGCACCAGGGGCTGGGAGACAAGGCTGTGAGTCAGGATCAGTACACAAACAGATCAAAAAGGTAACAGGCACCTGTCCATTGAAGAAATGAAATTAGCGGCCTAATTCACTTTTAACTAATGTTGTCATATCTGTTGTTTTGCTCTGCAAGTGTTCATCTCTGGCTTCTCTGTCTTGATTCATCTAATATCAGATGTTATCATATTATGAGAACACATATGTGGTCCAAACAAAAAAAGGTTATGTTTCACTAGATGCTTTTCAGTTGTGGAATAAACCAGTTCCATATCCCAAAATCTCAATTTTGGCAAGACCTATAAATGCTCTGAGGGGAAAAAAATGTCTTTTCCATGGACAGGAAGCTGAGAGAGAGAACTGTTGCCCTGTCGGGAAATCTGTGTGATGGTGGAACAAGGAACTAGCCTGAGAGTACCTTCAAGTGATTAACACCATCAGCACCTTTTGTCCCTTGAATGCTATGTTCCTAAATGTAGTTTGTGTGGATACCAGGTTGGCAGTTTCAGTAGCAGATTCACTTCCAAATCTGTGGTGGAAAGCTGGCACGTAGCAGGGGAAGTGGCTGGCTGGCTGTGAAGTTGAAGCGTGCTGGTGTATAACCTCCACAGTTGGAAGTCCTCTGCTCTAAGAATTGAAGATGTGACTCAGGTCTTTTTCAGTTAGATTGGTGTCTCAGGGATTATTTAAAAAAAGAAGTAGTTACGGTCTTTATCTAAGTTTATTTTTATTCTGTCATTTTGTAGTGCTAAATTATCTATTTTCTTGTTGGCTGGCTTGTTTCTAGCGTTGTTTTGGAAGGATCGTGTGTGAATTTCCTTTGCGTTTCTCTGCTGAAGCAGTAGTGGTGCGCTGGCTTAGACATGCCAAGAGGGTTTTTACTTTTTGTGTGAGCTGACCTGACCACAGTTTGTACTCCCTGGAGAGGATGTTGCCTTGGATGGATAGGATGAGACGTGTGAGTTGCTACTTCAAGCTTGTCAGGTTTTGGGAGCAGTACGCTTAGAAGTTCCTGTCTGCGCTTTCTGCCGACAGTCAGACTCAAGTCGGCTGCTGTAGGAGGCCTTAAAGATGTTTTGAAGGGCCTTGGACAAAGTGGCTCTGACAGCATCAAAACTTTCTATTTTTATCCATGTGCAGGTTAATCAATCTAACAGCATTGCTTCGGCAGTGTTGCTGCGATGTACTGGTCACTGTCTGGCATAAAGAATACAGGTTTCGTCAAGGGGAAGCTCTCACTGAAGTCTGGTAGCACTTCCAGCTGTATCTTCCCTTTATCCTGCAAACTGTAGAAGTCCTTCTGTGAAAGTCACTGGCTGAGGAGTTGTTTATTTTGCCTACTTTAGAGCAGGTCTGAGTTTCCAGAAACCCAGAAGAGTTACACATACAGGAGTGTAACACTCAGTTTCCTGGACAATATACTGACAGTGTGATTTCATTCCTTTTCCAAAGTCTTAGAACTCTTCTGTGATTTTTTTTTTTTTTTTTTTTTTTTTTTTTTTTTACTTTAATTTTTTATACAATTTTTAGTCATAACTTGTATGTAATGGTTTCATGCTTTTTTTAATGCAGGTTAAGATGCGTCAGAAAAAGGAAACTACACTGTCATTTCTATTCACACCATTCAAGTAAGTGTCTGTAAAAAGTATATATATTTTACACGATTATTTGTCTTGTCACTTCAGTATTTCAGTGAGATGCAACAACAGAAGTTTGGTCACTTCAGTCGTTTTTTTTTTTGTTTGTTTGTTTTGTTTTTTTTTTTTAAATGATAGTGTTTCTCTGACTATGAAACTTTGCCCTAGAACTCTGTGCAATTAACTTCTATTTAAAAATTCTGGTTAGAAGTAAGTTGTGGTTTTTTGTTTTGTTTTAAAAAAAATATTCCTTACATTAGTTTTCCATTAAGGATTATTTGCCTAAGCTTTTTAATAATATAGCTATATATAGGCTGCACGGTAATTTTCACTGACTTCTCTTTTTACTTTGTTCTTTTGGCATTCTTTGGGAGATATAAGTCCCTATAGGGTCAGGAGATACAATCTGTTCTCGTTTATATAAAAGTTGAACTAAGAGTTGTTTCTTCTGCAATTTAAATTCCAGTGAAAACCAAACAAAATGCCTTGCATCTAGAAAAGCTCAAAATCTTTAGAATTTGTGCTGCCTAGCGTTAGTGTTTCCAGGGCTGTGAAGGAGTCTCTGTAGTGATTTGTGTATCTGCGAGCTCTGTGTTCTACTGTATGGAGCAGTTAC
The DNA here is from genome assembly GCF_000687185.1 of Egretta garzetta. Classification (NCBI taxonomy): domain Eukaryota; kingdom Metazoa; phylum Chordata; class Aves; order Pelecaniformes; family Ardeidae; genus Egretta; species Egretta garzetta. The sequence goes on from NW_009259188.1 coordinate 541,810, forward strand.
TGACCTGCTCACCCTTCAGTCTTATCCAATTAAAGCTGCTTTTTCCTTTTTTTTTTTTTTTTTTTCTTTCCCCTCTGAAAGGTTTTTGAAAGCTTTGCTATGGGTGCACGTGATACTGTTCAGTTCAGCTTTCAGTTTGTGGAGTGCTCTGAAAATGCTTTGTCACCAAGAGCAGCTGTTTTCCTTTGGGAAATAAAACTGATGTTAATTAAGATCTTTAAATCATAGGAGCAGTAAAAAGTACTTGAATCTCTTCCTGTGAAGTACATTTAAACGCTAAATAAGATTGCTGTCTTTCTGAACAGAGATTTACTGTGTTACTTTATACCACTAGCTTGTTCAAAGAGAAAGGTTCAAGAACTCTGAGATACAAGTCAAGTCAACCTTGGGCACATAATGAATGTTTTAGATCAAGTTCTGATTAAGAATGACAGGTGCATTATCAAAGAATTTACTGATCTGTATAGAACAAAAATGCCATATGGAAAGGATGGTCAGTCATCTTTGATTCTGTGGAGAAGACTATTAGTTTGGTTTCACAGCTCTTGTTTAAGTTTTACCTTTCCCTAAGAAATAAGACTGATTCTGTAAAATAGGATGTGTTTTTTCTTAATGCTAAATTTATCCTTAAAGGATACTGATTGCCTTATGGATTGGTGTCTTCTTTTTTTTTTTTTATGATATATTGGATATATGGATGTGTGTGTGTGTGTGTGTAAATCAAGCCTATTTTTACTCCTTATTTACACGATGTTGGCAACAGAGGAAGTATCTTGGATTGATATAAGCCTTCTGATTCCCACAGGGAATCTCATTCCTAGTAGAAGCATGGCTGGCACAATGGACAGGGAATTAAGGACATTAGACATGTGCCCTTTCCTACTTGGATCTAAATTGCATCTCGCTCTGAAATCCATCCGTCAGGTGTATAATGATGATGATGAGGAGGATGGATCATTGTGTTGTGTAATGGAAACTTCAGTAGGGTCTACTTGACCAGGTTTGAGGCAGGTTAGAATTTGGATAGCTGTATCTATCAATAAGGATGTGTCTGGCTGCCAGTAATGCCATTTCCATTTTGTCAGAGTGCTTTCATCAAAGAACAAATCTGTGTAAAAGCCTGTCTTGAGGCTACCTGTGAAACTGTTAAGAATACATTTCAAAAAGAGCTCAGCTGCAAGTGTTTGCTGATTCTGCAAGGCAAGGTGCACAGCCTGCTCCCAGGGGAATGCATGCACAACAGCAGAAGAATGTCCCTCGCTGATACTGAATACTTGTTTAGAATGCTTATCTGCAGTTCCAGTTGGATACCTGAAGGGATTTACTGTCGAAAATGAGTTTCCTTCCCACTTCCTTCCATTCCCTACCTTTTATCCAAGCTATGAAAGACATGTTTTCAAAAATTATTTGCTTAGCAAAATCGGATTCTAAAACATTAGCACAATGCTTTGACCTTTATGTGTAAGAAAAGCAGGCACCAAGTTGCCATATGCTTTGAAGGAAAAGTGAGGACAAATCTGAAGATTGCTGACAGCGGAAAAATGATGTCCAGGATAGTGAACTATCTTATTAGCTTTCTGACCATTTGATGTACCTTAAGGCAACTGCCAAGCTGCCACAGTTCAGAGGAGTGTGCCAAGGCACCCACCGACCGATGCCCAGCCCATCCCGAGCCGCAAGCAGTCCCCGAGCCGCGAGCAGTCTCCCCGCGACCGACCGACTGAACTAACCCCACCCCCGAGCATGACGTTATATGGTATGGAATAGCTCTTTGGTCAGTTTGGGTTAGCTGTGCTAGCTGTGCTGTACTCCCAGCTTGTTATGCACCTGGGCAAGCAGGAGAAGCTCAAAAAGTCCTTGAGTAGTCTGAGCACTACTTGGCAACAGCTGAAAACATCAGTGTGTTATCAACATTCTTCTGGTACTAAATCCAAAACACAGCACTATGCTAGCTACTATGAAGAAAATTAGCTCTATCCCAGCCGAAACCAGGACAAAAAATTATTTGCTTAGCAAAATCGGAGGCTTTTCTTACCAGGATTCTAAAACATTAGCACAATGCTTTGACCTTTATGTGTAAGAAAAGCAGGCACCAAGTTGCCATATGCTTTGAAGGAAAAGTGAGGACAAATCTGAAGATTGCTGACAGCGGAAAAATGATGTCCAGGATAGTGAACTATCTTATTAGCTTTCTGACCATTTGATGTACCTTAAGGCAACTGCCAAGCTGCCACAGTTCAGAGGAGTGTGCCAAGGGGCCAGATGCTACTGTTGTAAAAGCATTCCCAAAACTGGCATCTCTGGGCTGTGAAAGTAATCCTACAAGAAGTAGCAGGAGGACAGTGTAGGGAGATGAGTAGGTGGGACATCAGTGTTGCACTAAAATCCTCTTAACCAATCAATGCAACTTGATTATCCCAACAGGTACGAGATATTTAAGATATTAAATTACACAAAAGCACAGGAGTCCTTTTGTGTATGCCTGGTGTATACACTGCTTTCAAGGAAGACTGTGCTTCCAGCTGTTCAGGTTCTGGTGCCCCACAGTAAGATGGCAGGAGCAATAGTTTAAGAACCATCATATACAAAAAACACAAGAGATGGGCAGCTGGATTATAATCAGTGCTTGCTTTCCACTAGCTGTGCTTTTCTGTTGAACGTTTCAAAGCTTATATCAAATAAGGGGGTTTTTGTATCAGGAAACGGCTTAAGTATCTTATTTAAAATCAAGTTTGTATCTTGTCATGCATGAAAAATCCCATACCATCTTGATGCTGCATTTTTAAAGAAACTTAATTAAATACTACATTTTACTCATCTCAAATACTTACTTTTGTGTGTATAAACAAGTTATAACTTGCATAGTTATAAAGCTGTTCAATTTTTAATGTGCAGTGTACAGCTATTAAATAAAAATTTGCCTCTCCCTCACTGTATGAAAATGTAACTCTCTTCCTTTCCTCTACCTTCCAATATAAATTGAGATATAACTCCCTTAAACATTTGCAGAGATTTGATGCAAGGAAGTAGCAATCATATAGACTGAGTCTTTACACATAATTACACATCATGTATTTGCCATGGTGATAGAAAATAGCTCTTCTGTAATGTAGAGTGTCTTTGAAGATGTACAGCAACTTCAAAGAAATGCCATATGCACAAATACCTTTCTCTTCTTCCTTTCTCTGATGACTGGAGATAGAGCACTGCATTGTTGCCTCTGTCTGATGGCCTTTCAAAACTTAAATAATAGATATTTCCAGAACATTGACATTTGGAGCAAGGTGAAACAAGTGATTTCTCCTCCACCATTAAGCGGAGCAGGGTTCTTTAAGATGTCCGTAGACGTAGTACATACTTTGAAGCATCCCTTTCTTGTTTTGTTTAAATAAATGGCATTTCTTTAAATAAATGGTAGTATGCGAGATGTGTGTGATACATGTGATAATGCATTGCAAGAACAAACATTAAGGATTGAATGTCAGGAGGAAAGGGTGAAGCTATCGCAGTAGGGAAGGTTATTTCCAACAGTGATTACTCTCCCTGCCCATTTGTCTGAATACTTTTTGTCTCCAGAGGAACCTTGATTTACCAGAGGCACTGATGTATCTGGAAAGACTTTTCAGCCCCCCCTTATCCTGTGGTCAAGAATGAGGGACAGCAGCTTCTGTCAACTTCTAAGTGAACCCTAGAAAGGCAGCCAGTTTTTTCCTTTCTTTGCTTTCCCCCCCACCCCCCCAGTGTTTACCAGGCAGAAATCCAGGCATCAGCCTGCTTCTGGGGCAGCGGGTACAGGCAGGCCAGTATGGGCACCTTTAGCCTGTTGGTGTTGGGGAGGCAGGCTGGCAGCCCTCTCCCCTCCACCCTTGGCTTTTGGAACCTGTGTATATACATGTAAAAAAAAAATAGAAATGCAGTGCTGCAGAGACAAAAGTGCTCAAATGGAAATAATGGCTTTGTATTATTTAAAAAAACCAAAACCCACAACTGATTGAATAATAGGTGTATTATCTCTTTAGGGAGAAATCAATGCCTGTGCTATAAAATGAGTGTTCTTTAGCAAAAATGTCAGCCTCTCTTTCACTGAATGGGCCGTGTCTGAAGCACTCTGTCGAACAGTGCCCAGGGAGGATGCAATCCTCTTAGAAAGCAGGCATCCTGCTGGTCTCAAGTTTCAGCAGCTCACTCAGGAGCTTTTAGTCTGTACATGAAAAGCTTACTGGCAGTGGCTTCTGCGCTGGAGGACCAGGCATAATTGGATTTACTATCAAGTAGGAAGTAGGTAAGGTCTTTATGAAGGAGCTAAGAGGCTAATGTATAAGATAAAATATCGCAAGATTTATGTGTATTTCTCTATTTCCTTGTATAAATCCCTTTGGCCTTTTCATGGAGCTTGTGAGGCTTCATGCAGTGAGGGTGAGGGAGGGTGTACAGGCAGGTGGTGGGATGGGATGGGCAGAGGACGTTCTGCCCCGAGGCACAAGCTAAGACAGACAGTGCAGGGCTCTTTTTGGATCTCAGTAAGAAAGGCCCAATAACAAATAGCTTAATAAAATAGCTCTTTTAATAAGATAAAATAAAACAATAATATAAATAGCAAATAAATCATACATCCCTTCAGGTGTTGGGTACCCCGCATTTGTGCAGCATCAAATGGAGCCCGGATGCTGCACAGATGCTGTGTGTGGAGAGATTCCCTCTTTTTGGTCATTCAAACTACTATATGGTTTTCTGGCAAGAAATCAACTCTAATCATTTCTACTGTCAAACAGAATGGTGGTTCACATGATAATTTCTTGCTGCACTTCTCGATAAATACGAAGGCAGGCAGGTAGTGTAATCGCCAGTAAGGAGCGGGAGCTGCCTGCAGGTGCCTTGTGGCCACCAGTTTGTGCAGCACAGCCTGAAGCCACGCTGGGCGGGCAGCACTGGCCTGGGCCTGCTTGGGTTGGCTGTTACATGGATCACCGGCTCCTTGATCTGCGATGGTTTCCTGGTCAGGATTACAGAATCACAGAATCACAGAATCGCAAGGGTTGGAAGGGTCCTCAGGAGATCATCTAGTCCAACCCCCCTGCTAGAGCAGGCTCTCCTAGAGCAATCTACACAGGACTTCATCCAGGCGGGCTTTGAATACCTCCAGAGAAGGAGACTCCACAACCTCCCTGGGCAGCCTGTTCCAGTGCTCTCTCACCCTCAAAGTAAAGAAATTCTTCCGCATATTCAACTGAAACCTCTTATGTTTCAGTTTGCACCGATTGCCCCTAGTCCTGTTGCTGGACACCACTTAGTATGGGGCACCTACCCAAACATGTGTTTTGGTGGCCATGGGGCCCCACCATTAGGTACCTGCCCAAACACAGCACATGCTGCCTGTTCCAGATGCAGCTGGTTGGGAAATAGTTGCTACAGTTTAGACTTGGGGCATGTTAGGATCATGGAGCAGAAGAGGACCTGTGGCACAACACACTGCAGATATCTAGATCCAGCTTGATGTATGACATAAGCGATGATACATTTTGTAGAGGACTGACTTGCTGCTTAGGTAAGGTGGTGTTATTTAGACTCAGCACATGTCCCCTGCAGTACTGAAACAGTGGAGGCTTCAAAAATGGTCCATTTTCTTTCCTCCAAGGATCTTCATCTTCCTTATTAAGCCGTTTCCCTTTTCAAGGCTGCTGCATCATGTCATGCTGGCTCTTCAGGCAAAACCCCTGCCCCTGCTAGGTCCCTGCAGCCTGCTTCTCTGTTCTGCTTTGGGTGGGCTGGAGAGATGGCTTCAGGGCATGGCCTCCTGCCTTCTGGCCTCTGGTTGTCCGCAGCTCTTGTCGTGCTAGTTTGCATGCAAAATCTGCTTAGTGCAGCCCAGTTATCTTAATTGTTTCTCTCTGTTCGGTGAATTGGCAGCTGGCAGTTAGCTTGCCCTCGCCTTTTTCTCTCATCTCTGCTATCTAAAGGATTTACATAAATATCCTAGGGCACTTTGCTGTTGAATATGCGAATGTGCTGCATCAGGGAGCTGATTTGTGGAAATTAAAAGGCTATTTTAATTCCTAGCATTTGCCAGTCCAGGATTAGACCATTAGCCGTCAGGCCACTTCCTGCGGTTTCACTGATGTCCTGCTGTTTCCTCCTTTGCACGTTTGTAAATCTGAATACAAAAGCATACATGTACATGTAGGTCTATGCAATGCCAGTAAAGATGCTTTTTGCTACCTTTGGCCTGTGAAAATGTGTGTCCCCTCCCTTCATTTTATTATGCTTTAAAGAACAAAAACCTCAGAACTTAAAACAGGAGCCTCTTACTGACTTCCTTACTCCTTTTCTTTCTTCTGGAGTGCCTGATGCATGCAGCGGTGCTTCTTAATGCTTCTTTAAAAGAAAAAAGGTTGCAAACGTAACTGAGTACAATCCTACAGCTAGATTGGCTGATTTACAATCTAAGACAGTAATCAGAAAATCCAGAAACACAAAAATGTACTTGAAATTTAGACATTCCAGGAGTGAAACTGCTGGCAGGGGAACAGCAGGAGAAAAGAGAGTAGATCAAGTGGGAGAGGGAATATTGAGGGTCCTGGGCTTTAAGCTGTAATAAACCCTTTAGTGTAGGTTTATGTGGAGTATCTTTTTGTTAAAAAAGCACAGCTTTAGCACACTAAAAACATCACTGTAATTTTTTAATCTGTAAGCTATATGCATCTTGCTTCTGAATTATAAAAATCAAGTTTCGTAGGACTTGCCTGTTTTAGTAGCTCACCTGAAAATATTTTAGCAAACAATTACAATTCAGGCCATCTAAATGGATAAAGGATCACCAAGTTACCCACCAAATCATTTAATCTTTGAAGCTTCACTCTTTGATCAGAACGAAAGCATATGCAAAGGACTGTCTTTATATCATAGAATCATAGAATGTTTTGGGTTGGAAGGGACCCCTAGAGGTCATCTAGTCCAACCCCCCTGCAGTGAGCAGGGACACCGCTAACTGGATCAGGCTGCTCAGAGTCCCGTCCAACCTGGCCTTGAATGCTTCCAGGGATGGGGCCTCCACTACCTCTCTGGGCAACTCGTTCCAGTGCCTCACCACCCTCATTGTAAAGAATTTCTTCCTTACATCTAGTCTAAACCTACCCTGGTTTAGTTTAAAACCATTACCCCTTGTCCTGTCACAGCTGGCCCTACTAAAAAGATTTTCCCCATCTTTCCTATAGGCCCCCTTTAGGTATTGAAAGGCTGTAATCAGGTCTCCCCGCAGCCTTCTCTCCTCGAGGCTGAACAAGCCCAACGCTCTCAGCCTGTCCTCATAGGGGAGGTGCTCCAGCCCTCGGATCATTTTTGTGGCCCTCCTCTGGACCTGCTCCAACAGTTCCATGTCCTTCTTGTGCTGAGGGCTCCGGAGCTGGAGGCAGTACTCCAGGTGAGGTCTCACCACAGCAGAGTAGAGGGGCAGAATCATGTCTCATATCTCATAGTATGCTTTCAGTCTGTCATTGGCAGATACAGTAAAACAGTATGGAACTGGAATTGAACACATTTGAAAATGGGAAAAAATCAGCTTCTGGCTATTAAAATTCCTGTAAATGTGTAATTTGGTAAAGTCCATAGAACTGTAACACTTCTTTTTTCCTGATCATTGCCCCTAGGTAGCATCATGTACTCTGTACTGCACAGCAAGTTCAACAGAAAGTAAACATCTCAGTTCCATCCTTTGAGTTTTGAAATATTTATTTGGTCAATTTTTCCACGTTTTGCTGAATGAACTCATGACTCTGCATCACTTGCAATTCACTTTCTTTCTGATGGTTCTCTGCTGTTGATGGAGAAGTGGGAAGGTTTTAAACTGTGCATTTCATGCTGCTCCTACAAGGCTGTGCACCATACCCGCAAAAGAAGCGATAGAACAATAAAGTCAGGCTGGTTTGTGATTGATCTATCATTAATATCAAGTCTCCGCATTCATGGGTTCTGAACTGGGGTGAATTTGATGTGGAGCCGGCATAAGCATGCAGTCACATTTCTGCTAAATTAATAGCGTTCAGTGCAAGATCCGTGTCTCTGCTTTCCCACCTGGTGTTTTCTGAGGCGATGTCTCTGTTGTACGGTGGGAGTGTTTGAAGGCAGCTCTCATGGAGACTGACTTTTTTTGTGAAGCCTGTTGCTGCTCTGAAAAAGGCTTTGAAAAAGTGTTGTTTGATTGCTTGTATAACTTTTGAAGAGCAGCCCTGCAAAAGCATCAGGCCAGTCTTACATCTGTATTTTCAAGATGCCGTTTTGCCAGCAGTGGTGGTGTGGATCAAAGCAGTAATAGAGGGTCCTATAAGTACTATTTCAGCTGACTGCAGAATTGCTGGACTTTAAGCGATCTATTGCTCCTTAGTATGGCCCTCTCACAGAGGGATGGGTGGCAAACTAGAGTTTGAACGTATTCGGCTGCTTCTGTTGCTGGCAGTTTTCTCCCATGGTGGGAGCAGAGAGGCACTGGTGCCTGCCCCCTCAGCGCCCAAGTGGCAGGAGGCCAGCGGTGGGCGGCAGAGGCCTGGCCTGCTTGGTGGGATGGTGCCAGTGGAAGTGCTCCATGGCCAGAGAAGCAATGGTAACCCAGGGGATTTCCTTCAAGTTGCAAGTTACCAAGATGCCAGGGACCTTCTTTCTGGAGAAGAGAATGAGAACCTGTAGTTTGACAGAAGAGGTTGCTGGAGTTGTTGTTTGGACGGTGGCAGTCTGATGCCTAAAGCTTTCACTGCCAACCATTTTGAAGTTAGAAATGCCCTGGCAAAGCAACTGAGGAGGTCTGCCTTATGTGGTGTTCAGGAGAAGCTGATGCATACAAGTCCTTGCAGGCTTTATTCAGATGGCCTTGCCCTGCCTTGTTGGGGCTGTCGGGAGGTTCAAGGGATGTGTGTCCTTATCCTCTAGCTCGTTCAGTTTTGAGTGAACAGGAGGAATTGGTCCTTTCCTCCCTATCCCCCAAGAGCCAATACGAAAAGTTAGAAGACTCAAGTCTGAGCAGCTACTGCTGTTTGCTGCTGCTGGTGGATATGGGTCATAGAAACATGATTGCCAAGTCTTCTGCAAATCTTGCCAATCTCAGAGGGTTGTGGGATGCACAGTTTTGTGTTTGGTGGGTTTTTTTTTTTTTATTTCTACTGGAGTGTGTGAAAAGGCAGTGATAGAAGGGTGTGGATGTACATGAGCTGACAATGGTCAGGTACATAGAGTTTATCTTGAAGAGATTATTGAGTCCTGCAAAAAATTAAGTTCTCAAGCGTGAGCAGTCTATCAGTTTTACATGCAGGGATCTCTCTGTGTGTGTGTATGTGTGTGTGTGTGTGTGGGGAAGCAGCTCAAATGGAT
>NW_009259188.1:551348-552385 GCF_000687185.1 Egretta garzetta
TGTAGGGAAGCAGCTCAAATAGATTTGTTTTCATCTGACAGTGAACTGGGCAAAGATCTTTGGTTTTGTATGTTGCATCTGTAGGTCTGCGATGCTTCCTGACTTTCTTTATTAAATCTACAGTGTTTTAAGTGTTAAACTACTACAGATCCTAAGAGGTTACTTTTTATAGTAGAATTCTGGAAAATTTACTGTACACTAAATACTGTACACTATACATTGCTACCCAAATAACCAGGCATAATAAAATTAACAAACTGGCGGTGGTGGATACAGATGTATTTGCAAGACATCTCTTTCCATTCCAAGGTTTTTATTTCATGATTTGTCTGCAGCATGCTACCCGTGCCATTGGGGATGATAATTTCTGTAGTGTGATGATAAACAAGACTCATTGGCCAAAGAGAGGTTCCCTTGACATTGCTATGGTGAACATACTTCATCACAGTCTTGTTGGTGCTGTCAAATAGCTTGGCTTGTATGAAGCATGAATGATGTGTTGGAAAGATTAATTTTGTCAGGTATACTTATGACAAGGCTAGCTAACATCTCATAAGGGATAGTTTACAGCACTTGCACAAGTAGTCCAATTATTTTGTTTCATAATTAATTACATTTATTCATGGATGAAGCTGTGGTTTCTGTCTGGAACCAGAAAGTTAATCTCTGATAGCTATTGTGAAAACCAAAATTACTCTTCTAGAACCACCATCATTACCTGTGAAGAAGGTAATCTTAAGTCTTTAGAATCCTGACGATATTGTGAACGCATGTGTGTTTATAATATACGTGACCAAAGAGTTCTTGGGTTTTCTTTTAAGTTAAACCTCAGAGTGCTACACTTTACAGTGCATGTGTTTTGCAGTGCTTTCAGAACAAGAATAGGAGGACAGAGTTGAGTCCAGTGACTGAATTCTCTTTGTGTGTGTTTGTTAACTGAAAGGACAGGTATTTTTGTGTTATGGAAAAAGACTTTTGATTTTACTAGTCAAGACTATTCATCTGGAATTTGGTAGAATTGGATTTTGCTGATGGGT
>NW_009259188.1:552399-639420 GCF_000687185.1 Egretta garzetta
TCAGAATCTTTCTAATAATGATCAGTAAATTCACTTCATTACTATTAATATTAATTGCAAGGATGTGTGCATTAAGGGATCTTGAGAATGCATTGGCATACTAGTAGTGCCTCTGGCATGTTCAATACTAAACCACAGGGAAATACCTCTGATCAGTTTATTCTTTCCTAACGCAACCTGTCTCATATTCAAAAATCTTTCAAATAGTTTAAGTTCAAATTAAGCACTGCTAAGAACAGTTCAACCTTTAAGTTCTCAGAGTTAAATTTCCCTTGTTGTTTTGTTGTTTTGAGTCTTGTAGGTTTTATAGGATCACCATTTCTAAAGTTCCTGCCTTCTTTCTGTAGGCAACTTTCCACTTCTGTTCACGGCTCAGCTTTGTCTCTTTACACTTTCTGCTACATCTTTCAAGGGGCTCCTTTTAAATCTCCCATTTACTTTGTCAGCTTTAGCAAGTGAATCGGGGTCCTCAATGGATGATAAACTGCTTATGGCAAGCTGTATCCATTCCTTAACCAAGACATAATCAGCATATTTGTTAACTCTTCTTTCTAGTCTGGTGTGAGATGCAAAATTTCTCTAATCACTTCTTTGAGCTTTTGTTTAATATGGAGGCAAAATATATCTAAGACAACAATCAAACCTTACATTGAGTGAAACTTGCATTTTGATACAGGTACATATGAACAGTCCTGAGATTCTGGTGGAATTTATAAACTTTACAAAAACAATCTGTAGACAATTGTATATTCAGCATCTTGAAAAGCATGCATATGGAAGTAAGGTAAAGTGTGTGGTATGATGTTAGCTACTGAAAATTAACAGTGCGCCTGCTAATGGTAACCCCATTTGACAAAATAATTGCCTTCTGCATTTGACTTACTGAAGCTTTACAATTTAAAACCCACTTTTATTCTCTTTCGCCATCAATGCACAGAGATACCAGGTGCTGTCATCTAAGAAGGAATAGGTAAAGACTATTGTTCATTAATAATAAAATAATTCATTGAGAATAAAAAGATAATTAAGGGGGTTATAGCTAAACGACTAAAGCTATAAAGTGAAAGATAAAAATAAGCCTTTTTTAGCTTATTAAAAATTCTCATTGAATATGACAAGGATAAAATCCATAGAAAGTAGTGTGTGTAAAACAATAAAAATGAGATAGTGAACAAAGGAATATCTAGGATGTATTTAAGTCCTAAATAAAGCTGCTTAATATTTATTTCAGATTTTTAAAAATCCGTACTTAAAAGCTAAGCTACCTTTTTTCTTCCTGTTAATCTCCACACATGCTGAAAACTCCCACCTTGATTTGGTGTTTTTCTCCCTTTCCCCTGCCAAAAAAGTTAGCAAAACTTGAGGGTTACAGATTTCCTTAAGGCAGTACTTGAGTCTGGTTTGCCTACTTGAAGAATTGATTCTAACGTGAGTCCTCATCAGCCTTGGTGCGCACTTGCTGGCTGCATGCTGGTAGCCCTTGGCCTGTGGAGCTGTAAGGTTGGCTTTCGTAGAGATGTGTCCTGAAGGTGCAGGAACAACCAACATTCACTCTGCTATTTTTCAACTCTGTTGTCTAAAGTCTTCTGTTCTTCCCCCAAAGTTAAGGTGATCACACATTTACCATTCACCTTGTCATCAACTTTTCCTCCCTTCTTCCTTTTCCGTGGGACCTCTCTCTTCCTACCTGGCAATGGGCACAAACTGAAGCGTAAGAGGTTCCAGTTGAACATGAGGAAGAACAACTTTACTTTGAGGGTGACAGAGCCCTGGAACAGGCTGCCCAGGAGGGTTGTGGAGTCTCCTTGCTTTGGAGGTATTCAAAACCCACCCGGACGATGTCCTGCGCAACCTGCTCTAGGTGAACCTGCTTTAGCAGGGGGGTTGGAATAGGTGATCTTCCAAGGTCCCTTTCAACCCATTCTGTGATCCTTTCTAGATTGAAAAGAGTCAGACGTCTTTTGAATATGGTAATTTCATTTGCTCTTCTCAAAAGTAAGATGCGCTGCTGCTGCTATTATCCAGTATGTTTTAGAAGAGTCCTGCACAATGCTGCTGTGCTCTGAACTCAAGGGAACAGTATCAAAATATACCAGGACATTATTAGCAATAAAAATTCAGATTGTTCAGGCACAGAATCCTTTTATTATATTTCAGGGCTCAATATATGATATGTATGTATTGTTGATGATGTGTCAGCTGCTTCTGGGTGGCAGGCAGAAGCAGTTCCCAGGTGCTTGATGGGACCTGTGGGAATGAGCATTTCCATGCTGTAGTTGCGTAAGGTCAAGGCCTGCCCCTGTGGTTCAGCTTGAGTCTCCACACAGGTGACTGGTGTTGATTTAAATAGCAGGAGTGAGATCCCAGGGCCGGTCCTGATTTGGCACAGCCTGGAGCTTGAAGTTGGTGGCTGTGTATGAGGCATGTGGAGGAGCGCCTGCAAGGGCGGGAGGTGTGCAACTGGGACATCATCTGCTGGGTGGGGATGCTGGGGAAGCAATGCTTGCCCAGGGTAAGCCTGGGATCCTCTGGCCTGCCGCCATCCTTAACTTGGGGGAAAAAAAAAAGGTACAGGAAAAATGTCTCTTTCCTCCTTCGTTTAGTGGAGGTTGGTTGACTGGCTTGTTTCTCCATGTTGCTGCTTTCTGTAAGGGCAGAACTGTAGCAATTATTTAGGTTGATGATTAAACTCATTAAACTCAAAGAGAGTTTTATCACTAACCTCAGTGTAGCCAGGTAACCCCATTATCCCCTGCTCTGGGGACCCTGCTAACAGCTCCCCGTGTAACAGGAGACAAGTTCTTATTTTTCAGAGAATATTGTTAGGCATCATCTACTGCTAGTGTGGAACCTGAACAACTTGTCCTACGCTGACAAGCTTACAAACAGTTTACAACCATCTATCAAAACAGTTACGTTGCTTAATTCTTGAATGTGCTTCTTGTCCAGAGAAATGGTCAATAATAATGCACAAGGGAGATAATTTTCAGCAGTATTAGATGGGAACACCTATGTAAAAGAGATGTCTCTTTATGCAAAGATCTTGTGATAAGTTAGATAGCAGCAGCGTTGACACAAATGTGAAGATGAATGTAGAGGAATGGATTAGGTCCAATTACCTCTAATGAAGTTCAGAATATTTTGGTATCTTTCATCCTGGAGTAATTTTTTTATTACGCAGTTAATTTTTTCTGCCTCTTCGTCCACTCATGAAAAGAAGAAACATTAATATCTCTTTATGTTGTTGTACAGACCACTTTCTGATTCTGAACAGATCAACTTTTTAAAGAAAGTGAGGCTATATATTCAGCAGCAGAAGTATGATGAAGCGGTAAGTCTGGTTTTGTTATATGCCTTTTGGAAACTCTTTACAGGTACTTCTATTACATGTAAATATTTAGATTTGTTTCACTTGAAATGAAACTGGAAATAAACTTTTTTCCTTCCTATGATGCACATCTCGCTTATTAACACAAGTAAAATCCCACTATAAGTAGTCTCCAAAATTTTGCATTTTGACATCAATTCTAATGAGTAATGCTGACTTGCTGTATTTCTTCTCATACTTCTTAAACTGTTTGTTACCATTCCATAGTATATGAACACACAGTGTATGTTTTTATTTTCCACTGTAAGAAAGGGTAAATTGAAAGAGAAACTGAGGAATGTAGTTCATGTTCACACTTCTTAGGCTGCTAGTTGCGTGAAAAACAGTATGATGTCTTGCTCCATCATAGATCCTGCTTTGTTTTGTTCTTTCACCTGAACCAGCTGTTCTTGTTTTTAATTTCACATTTCAGTTTGTCAGAGACTGGGAGCCATATGTGGAATCATTCTCTGCTTCCCAGTTCTGGTATCACTTTCCTAAGCGTTTGCTACCACTCGCTGTGTGACAGGGTACTCAATGGGTGCACTTCACCAGTGCTTCTGACATTCACAGAAATAATTTGTAGAGCTAAATGATACAAAGAAGTCTTCAATTTTAACAGATTTGGTTTGGTCACTGACTTTTGTTTTAAAAAGTACATGAAAAAGTTGAATATGTAAGATTACATTTAACCTGCCAGGTGCATGGAAGAATAATTCCATTATATGTTAGGGTTCAGCTCTTCTTTTTCCCTAATATGTTTCTCAGGGCAATAAATTACTATTCTATACACAGGACAGATAAATCTCTTTTATACCTTATGCCTTTTTATTCACCTCATTGTAAATTGGGAATAGCTCAGTTTAAATCAATGAATATATTTTGCTGTAGGAGCAGGTTTTCTCTTTGGTTTCCTAATACTACTACTTGGCTGTCACACATTTACTTACAGGAGACATTTTACACGTAGAACCTGCGAGCTTATGGTGTTGGTTATATATAAATTTTACCCCTTGCTCACCTGAGTGCCCTGTGTGTTCAAGTTCACTCTTGGTCACTAACATACTGGGCTTGGGCCCCTGCCCTGGTTATCCTCAGCTTCCTATATCACAATGTGGAAAGGTGGGTGCAGACTGCTGGGGTATAGACGATTCTTTGCCTCCTCAAATCTGCAGCTCTCTGTATTGAAAATATACATTTGTCATCGTATTCTCAGGAATGACATGATTTTGGGTGAGTTTGGCCATTGGCAGACTTCTGATCTCTTCTGTTGATTGTTGCTGTTAAGTTGCAGCTGGATACCTGGACACACAAAGAAGCATCGTCATGTATGCTCAACTTCTTATACTCTTCCTTACAGATATTTTAATCACCAGAGAATCCTCTGTGACCGTAAATTACACAGCTGAGCTTCCCATCTTTGGGTAAATCACAGGGGTCAGCACAGCTCTGTTTAAGGAATGACACTGACTGGAAAAAATGCTGGTTTTATTATGGTGTTTACCCAGTGGAGGTACTGGCTAAGGGGACCTGTGATTAGGCTGGGTACAACCCTTCTTGTGTCCATATGATTTGGATTCTGAGAGCCCCAAGCAGCTGCTTTGTTCAGTCTCTGAGTTCATCTCTGGTGCTTAGGCAAAGCACTGGGGGTATCGGGTTCTACTGAAGTGGAGGACATCAAACCCCAGGAAGGAGGTATTTCAGGCTGTGGAGAGTGACAATGTTTCAGCTTCATCTGTAATCCTTTCCTATGTAAATGTTGTGCCTTCCGAAGCATATGATTGGTTTTCATTGGGGGTCACTTATAGTGGAATATATATAAGGCCAAATGCTCATGGGAAAAACTGGTGGCATGCTTGGCAGTAGGTGGTGTTCAGGGTGTGTTATCTGTGCAGCTTTCACCATCTGACCACTGTCATGGCCAGGAGGGATGGTGAAGGAGCCAAGTGATGGTTGACTTTATGTCCAACAGGAGTCCAAAGCAGTGTGTGCTCCAGCAGTTGGTGCTGGCCAAAAAGCTATACCTGAGTGCAGAGAGGACACACGTGCCAAGAGTGGTGGAGCTGCTTGAGCTCCAGTTGCTGTCAGTTAGGTCAGTTTGTGGAGTGGAGCTCCACACTCTACAGAACCCACTGTTCTAAACTGTTGCTTATATGTTTTGTCTGCCTCCAGGTATCTCTGTGCAAAACCCTGATTAACCTTGCTTTGGAAGGCTTGTCTTATTACCATACTTATGATAGATTATTCCTGGGTCTAAGTATTGCAGTGGGTTTTGTGGGCTGGACGACTTACGTGATTTTGGTGATTATCAAGACCCATACCAATTTGACCAAGACTGTCCAGACTAATAATAAGGTAGGTCAGAAACATGCAATGATCTTTTTTTTTTTTTTCCCTATCGGTTTTCAGCATTATATGTATGCTCAGTCTCTCCGTGCAGGAGACAGAATTGCACACCTTCCACTTCTTTTGACGACATGTGGGAACTGGCAAGCTGTGGTATTTTCTAGCTACTGTAATCCTGTGTAGTAATACTGTTTGGTCCATTTATTAGGATCAGTATTCCTAAGCCTGAGTATGCAGTACTGTGCTTTCTCAGTTTCTTCCTTCCTACAGCTGTGCGTTTTGCTACATGCTAATGTAAGTGTAAGCAAACATAGTAATTTAAAACTATTAGAGGGTCTGTCTTTAACCAGAAGTCAATTTTCAGCATTAATTGTAGTAAAGTCAGCACTCTTATGTGGAAGAACACAGACTTCAGGCTTCCATTTTGATTTTTGTTCTTTACTGTAAGGCCAAAAAAAATTAGCATGTAAATTGTTTTATTCCTGTCATCTTTGGCAATGTGAAATCAGTTTTCAGAAGCTGTGCAGTTCAATCATGGTGTTTTTCAAATGTATAACCTGTTTTAATAGAAAGGTGAACTGTGGTTTCACAGTTTGGCTTGCTCTCTTGCTCTTTGCGATTTGCAAGGGTGCAGCGGAAGACATCAAAGATGAAGGAAGCTCTTTTTGACAAGATTATTAAGGTTTGATTTTTCACAAAGTGCAAAATCCTAGGAAATTAATTTACTTTCAGTCATTCATCATGAAAAGAGATACCTCAAAAAGGTGAATGAGCAAAAAGCTAGCGTTTCATTAGAGAAGAATTAAAGCCTCGGAGGGGGGAAATCTCCCAAACGTCAAGAATTTGTTTTGGAATAAAAGGAATTGTTTCATTTGGTAATGTAAATGAGAATGAGCACTCACTTAGCATCTTTACTGCCTTCAATATATTACTCTGGGAAAATTCCTATCGTGCTGTCTTGAGGTTTTTACTACTGGCTGAAATGAGATAGTCTTGGCCTTTAATGAAAATGATCAAACAAAATTGAAATGGAAAATATTCATAAGTGCTGTACTGCATGATTTAGGTTTTCTTTCATCAAATGACTGAGAAGAAATAATCCAAGATGCGTGTTATGTTAGATATGAACAAAATAATTACAATAAATAGACTGAGTATTGGGCATATTAATAACTACATTAAGCAAAAACTTCACATTTTTAGTTGACATCAGATTTTCATTTGGTATATTGATTTTACTTGTTGAAGACAAATTTTATGCTAGTGACACTGGTAGAAAAAAAAAAATAGATTTCTTAGTTCTTTGTCTATAGAATTTTTCTTTCCCCAGTTTTAATAAGAGGCCCTTTTCTGTAGAAGCCTTTTTTAGTGTTGCTAAGTACTTATGGAATCACAGTGTGAGGCTAATGCTTCATATATGGAAGTTATTTAGTTTATAGCTAATATTGGAGCTACTCAAAGAATTTTGCTGAGAAACTAATCTACCATTGACAAATAGTCATTTGTGAAGTACAGCCTTATAAAATCTGAAAGGAGCCTCTGAATAATGAAACTGCATATCTTGTGTATATCATCTTTAAAAGTTTTTGGCTTTTTCCACTGCATATGAAAAAACTTTTTTCCTTTTAGAGTAGTGTGTTTTGCTTAGCAAGAAACCTAACCTTTTAATCTATTTTTAAACATCCATAGAAAATGCAAATCTGGTTGCCATTTTCAATGCATGACCAACTGTATTGGAGACTCTAATATTTATGTGTCTCTGTGGAACAAAATGTTGATTGTATGTGTGTAGTCATTCAATGATAAATTATATTGTCTGCATATCATATCTATACATACTCATTCTGTCTATATGTCAGCAAATGTAAAATTTAAAACTAATAAAATTACATTAGGTCAGCTTTCTATGTGACATGTTTTCTTACTTTAATGGTGCATCTTAGCAGAAATTCTATCTTAAAAACCATTTAGAACTTGCATTTGCTGTCAGTTTAGATCAAGGCAGTTGTATGTCAGTTACAGGGTGAGGACCAGAAAAAATGCTAACCCCGCTATGTGAACTGCTAATTGAATATCTTGTCTTCTTAGTGTATTTAAGTCACGTATCTGTCTACATAACTCATTCAAAGAAACTGACATTCGTGTAGAAGAAAACGGTGTCTTCAGTCATCACATACACCACACGCTAAAGACTGCTCCATCACTAAAGCTGCCTTTGCTATGTCCAGTTGCAATAAATAAAGATAAAACTGTTTATTTAAAATTTGTGCATACTGTCCCCTTACCAGTACTACTTCTGATATCTGAATGTCCCTAAATAAGGAAGAGTAATTTAGTGACTAGGTAAAAGGCAGATGCAGAGTGATTGCTTAAATGCTTCTCTTTGCACAAACAAGAGATTGCTGCTACCTGATGATTAAGGACTAGCCTACCTGTCTGAGATTACCCATCTTAAAAATTTCCTTTCTGTCGTTGATGTTCCCCCTTACAGCTCTCTGAGAATGTGTTTCTTTGAGTACATGGTAGGGAGAATGTTCTAATCTCATATAATATTTTTTATTAAAAAAAAAAAGCACAAAGCTGGCATTCTAGGTTAGGATTAAATATAGTAACCGTTCTAGCTATGCTAGGAACTTTCTAATGCCATGCAACTCTAGTCCTCTGTTGCATCTTGAAATTGTAAGTTCTTTGAGTGAGGCTGTCTCTCCTGCAAAAGGCTGGTCACAAGCCTCCTTTAGTAGCTGTCCCTAGGTCCTGAAGAGCTATTTTTCTTCAGTAGAAGTTAATGCTTTATGTTTTAATTTAATTAGCTCTCTTACAAATGTCTCAAGCAGGAGGAGGAAACATGCTAATGGAATTTTCATTAAATGTTTTAACCATAATGCTATGAACTTGAACTCAAAAGGTTATGCTACAAGTCTGTTTTTAGAATCTAAACTTGAGAGTTCTTTCTTTCCAAGACCCTTAGCATCTCTGACTGCCAATGGATTTCAAGTATCCATTGAACATAAATAACATTGCATACATTTGGCTTCCAGATTGTACAAGTGTGTCTTGCCTGTGCAGATCTTACTGCAGGACCTTATGTAGAGACATATTTAGAATTGGATCTTTAAATCCTACTGCTGGGGGGTTTTTATCTGGCTGGAAACTGCGTCCAGAGTTGTGTACATAGGCAGCTTGAGTGGCTGTGTTAAAACAACATTTGCTTTACTGTGTAACTAACAAATGGAAAATAGTGTGTCATTTGAAAAATTTTATTGCTGTATCAGGAATGTTTGTCCAACTATTTGTTTTTCAGGAGTCTACTGTTCTATTCTACGGTTTTGCCTTTGTTGGAATGATAATAGCTTTTTTCCTGTTGATTCAAACATGTCCTTGGACATACTACGTATACTGTCTCTTGCCAGTACCAGTATGGTATGCGGTTGTGAGAGAGTAAGTAAAGAATACGTTTTATGAAGAATGTTTTATAAAACCAGGTCTGTGCTTCCTTTTTGTTGACATGTAAATTTTTCCCATAAGTTTGGGAGAAAAAGCTAGATATAATTTTATTAAACTTTCTCAAATGCTTCCTGAGACGTTCCAGAGGACTCTGGTTTGTATTTTACTTGACATAGAGTAGTTTCCAAACTGACTGGTACAGCTGCCAATTCTAGAAGATATCTTTTCTATTAGCAAAAATAAATTAATGTCTTTCCAAGACAAAATGTTCTCAGTACTCTTGTAACTGTAGCAAAAGTGTGCAAAAATCTTGGGCAAACACCTGCAGCAGATGACTTCTTTTGTAAAATGGGGCAGGTTGCTCCTTTGCTTCAGTAATTTTGAAATAGTTTGATCCTTCAAAGTGTCAAGTATGCTGAACTCCAGCTGCTTTTGGAGAATATGTTCTAATCATGTTGAGGATAGTGCTCTGATACTGGAATCATAGGATCGTTTAGGTTGGAAAAGACCTTTATGATTATCAAGTCCAACCGTTAACCTAATCCTGCCATCCCACCACTAAACCATGTCCCTAAGCACTTCATATACCTGTCTTTTAAAAACCTCCAGGGATGGGGACTCGATCACTTCCCTGAGCAGCCCATTCCAATGCTTAACAACACTTTAACTGAAAAAAATTTTCCTAATGTCCAACCTAAACCTTCCCTGGCACAACTTCAGGCCACTTCCCCTCATCCTGTTGCCCAATACATAGGAGAAGAGACCAACATTCACCTCACTAGAAAGTTGCGACAGGCAGCTTTAGAGAGAGCAAAAAATCCTCAGTTAGCTTTTCCAGTGTTTTATAAGGCAGCTCATTATCTAACAGTGGTTGGTCTCATTTTCTCTGAATAATACTGAGTTGGTATCTACAGAATTGCCAGTAGATTAGGTAAGTAATAGAAATCAGAAGTTAACAAGTATTTTTGTATTTGGAATAAAAGGACACTCAAACAAAACAAGTTTGTTTCAGGAGAGCTGCCCAGCGGAAAAGGACCTGGGGGTTGACAGCCAGCTGAATATGAGCCAGCAGTTTACCCAGGTGGCCAAGAAGGCCAATGGCATCCTGGTTTATATCAGGAATGGTGTGGCCAGCAGGAGCAGGGAACTGATTGTCCCCCTGTACTCCACACTGGTGAGGCTGCACCTCGAATACTGTGTTCAGTTTTGGGCCCCTCACTACAAGACAGACATTGAGGCCCTGGAACGTGTCCAGAGAAGGTCAACGAAGCTGGTTGGAGGGTCTGGAGCACAAGTCTTATGAGGAGTGGCTGAGGGAACTGGGGTTGTTTAGCTTAGAGAAAAGGAGGCCTTTCTACAACTACCTGAAAGGAGGTTGTAGGGGGGTGGGTTTTGGTCTCTTCTCCCAAGTAACAAGCGATAGGGCAAGAACAAATGGCCTCAAGGTGCACCAAGGGAGGTTTAGATTCGATATTAGGGAATATTTCTCTGACAAAAGGGTTGTCAAGCATTGCAACAGGCTGCCCAGGGAAGTGGTTGAGTCCCCATCCCTAGAGGTATTTAAAAGACATGTAAATGTGGTGCTTAGGGACGTGGTTTAGTGGGGGGCTTGGCAGGCTTGGCAGTGTTAGGTTTATGGTTGCACTTGGTAATCTTAAAGGTCTTTTCCAACCTAAATGATTCTATAGTTCTATGAAAGTTTCGTCAGTTATGATGGATGTTAAGCACAACATAACCAAAAATGTTCATAAACTCAGAGTAGATTTGAATTAAGAATAATCTAAAGGTAGTCCAAGCCTGGTGAAGATGTGCCAGAAATGGGAGGGAAAAAGCTGAAGAGTTTCATTTTATATTTTGTATCAAGTAAAACTGGGCAGAAGGAGCCTTAGGCCATCACCCACTGTGTTTTGAAACAGCAGGCAGGATCAGCAATACACAAAAAGTTTCTTGTGCTCAGACCCTATCCCTGCCCTTCAGAGGTAAAATCCTGTATTATTTCTGGTTTTTTAAAAATAATTGCTATCTTGTTCCATTATTTTGAACAGACTTCCTGTTATTCAAGACCTTGCTGCAAATCTCTTGTCACTTCATATCCATCAGTCTGTAGGATTCCTCGTAGTTTGTACACTGGGAATTGAAATACTAGTAAGTATTTTGTCCATATGTATCAACAGGGTATCTCATTGCTAGCATTCTACCTCTGAGGAATTGTAAATTTTATTAATGTTTGGTTTTTAGTCTTCTGTTGGATTTTTTTATTTATTTATTTATTTATTTTTATTAGGTCTTCAGCTTTTTCTACCGCTCTGCACTTACTATTGGTCTTGTTGTCTTTGCGGGCTGGCCAGTGATCACACAGCTGTGGGTTCAGGCAAAGGTACTGTATTGCTTTGCTTAAAAAGAGCATTTTAAATGGCTAACAGCTGATTGCATCTTAGGATGTTGGGCCTGGTCTCTTCAGAATGCTGCTTTAGATTCTTGTTCAGTTACGCTCTTATTCTGATCTCTGTCATGAGCAGAATGTAGAAAGGCAAGGGAGTTTAATATGAGCTGGATAGATCTCTTAAGCGGTCTTACTACTTATCTTGTTTAAGAACTTCAGTGTAGCTATGAGTTAGCTATCAGTTTTCGGTTGTTAATGATAACTAAATAATGCTTGACTTAAAATCACATGAAGTACACATAATTATCAAATTTCCACAGTGACAAAAGCATTGACGTGCACGATTGGTGAAAGTGCCACCATTTAAGTAGTATGATCATTTATTTAAAAAAAAAATGATGATAACTGGAAAATGCTTGCTAATTCATTATTGTCTGCAGTCAGCTGGCAGGCTTTGTTCCTCAGTGGCAGCTTTCTGTACTGTTTTTCCCAGGAAAAAACTTCACTTGTGTAGATATAGGTGTGAAGTGGTATAGCCTTTAATATAAGAGACATTTCTTCCATTAGTTTATTCAAGCATCTCTTACTTCACAGGATACCTAAAACCTAGAGTTCAGGGGTAACATTAACATTTTCATTAAAACAAAAAAATTGGGATCAAATTGCTAAGTCTTGCTCTGCAAGAACTGTCCAGGGGGAGGCTTGTATTTGTTTATTTGCAATTTTTTTAATTGTATTTGAGTAATCAAGTAACTTGTCTTAAAGCTGGGTATACACAGAAGATGTTTTGTAGCACCAAAAATTTGCTTTCAGGACCTGAGCTTGAAAACTTTAAGTGATACAGCTCTTGATGTCTTTTTTTAGAGTAAAACACCTGGAATGGGATGTTTGGGTTTTTTTTTTTCCTCCTAGCAAAGAGTTTAGAGAACTACTTAGGCAATTATAGTGGTTAAATCAAATGGCATTCAGATTCAAAGACAGGAAAATGTTACCATGTTGCTAGAAATAGGTGATAAGTTAGCTGTTGCAAACTTCTGATGAGATTAGTTTTATTCCTTTCTTCCGTAAGGTTCCATAAGCTTTGTGGTGACTGCAATGTCTGTGAAGGGCCACATTTTGAGCAGGTGCTTTTAAGTATAAACTTAGCTTTAATTCACATTGTCTTTGATAGGATTTTGACAGCTATGTAAATGAGATTCTTTTCTGTATTAAATTGAAGGGCTGTAATACCAATGACTCTGTGCCCTTTATTCGGTTAATTTTATTCTTGATAGATTCAGGGGTGTTTTGAATGTTGGAGATGCTAGTAGCCATTACTAGTTTGATAAGTATTTTTTTCTGATTAGACAATTGTCTGTCCACATGACCTCTAGAAAATCACATTTGTTTTTCTTCTTTTAGAAAACAGCATTGATCTGGACTCTTCTGTGTGTGCTCCTGGCAATATTTCCTTTAATGCCTGTTGTAGGAAGAGAACCAAACATTCCTCTGGTGTAAGAATCTCATGTTGTTCTTTAAACTTTTTTTTTCTCTCTTTGATATTCAAAATTTGGGCTGACTTTTGATATGTGTAAGGAATTGTATTATTGAAAGCTGGCTGAGACAGGTATTGAAATTCAGAATTTAAATAACATGATTATAGAGACCTCAGTTATTCACTAATGTGAATGAGAATAGACTTTTAATTCTTTTGCCACATCCATTTGCTCTTTGCATTTCTTGTTGAAGGAAACATTTCTCACAATACAAAAATTTGCAAATTTTACATGAAAATAAAGGTCATCATTAAAGGAGGAGCTTCACTGGGGTGCAGACATGGTAAATAGCACTGACAGATGTGAATAAGAACATTTATTCAAAGGCAATTTATTTTGACAGCATCTTTCTGAATTGCTCCATCTAATTTTGAATAATCTATCTTTGAATAGCACTCTGTACCTAACGAGATATTCAGGGAAATAGAACAAATAGGATAGGTGAGCTTTCTTCTTCCTTGGTGTCTCCTTTGTCTCTTTTTATCCCCACTTCTGCTTCTCTGTTCTGCATTTTACTTTCGGCTGTTGCTTGTCTGATTTTCTACATTCATTGATTTGCATTTTTTTCTAGTACATCTTTGTCATCTGTCCCTCTCCTCTTGTGAGCTACTCTTTCATCACACAAGCATTCTATCATATCTGGATGCAATACAGGTGGTTGGCCTGAAGACGTTAGGCTTGTGGTATGGTTGTAGTTACTGCAGAGAGAGACATGAATTGACCTGGACTGCAACCACTCCTTCTGCTGTCTGGCAGAAGATACTGCCTCATCAGAGCTGGGGTGCCTGATCCTCAGTAAAATGTGGGATTTGAGCAGTAACATATGATTGCAGATAGAATTATGAGAACAGATATTTCCAAAATTATTGACATTCTGCCTTGATATTTTTCACTGTAATTTAAATCTATCTGTTGAAAACCTCTCTTAGTCTTGATTCTTGAGCACATTAGAAATATTCAGAACAGATTTGTTTTGACTACGTTACAACCTCTCAGCTGTACGTACACATGTATGTATTTCTGCTGGTTCAAACTCAGGTTTTTTTATTCTTTAGAACATTTGAGCGCAGCTTAGATATCAAAATGTAATTAAATTACCTTCATATCTTCTGTCACTTCTTTACATTCACCTTACCCAGACTGTACATCTTCCTATTTATTTTTCTAATGAAACTTCATACCTCTGAAACAGTTTGTGCCTGTCTGAATCTTGTCAAGGGAGTTTTGAATCTGAAAAGACTAGAAGGAACAATTTAAAATATACGTATATGTGACAATTCAGGATATTGAAGATAAGGAGATGCTGGGAAAGAAGATACAGAAGGGAGAAATTAGAGTGCTAGGGAGAAATAGGTGCATTTATTAAATCTGTTCTTGATTTGAGCCCAGGTCAGGGCTTCTTCAGCACATTAATAAAACTTGTATGGTACTAATGGGGAGTTCCTGACTCAACTCAGTCATAAAAAGGAAGCATACAGGAGGTGAAAGCAGGGTCAGATGACCCAGGAGGAACATAAAGACGCTGTCTGAATAGGTTAGGAAAACCAAAGCTCTCCTGGAGTTGAATCTGGTGTGGGATGTAATGTACAATGAGACAGCATGCAGCAGCAAAAGAAAGACTAGGGAAAATGTGGCCCTGCTGCTGACTGGGAGGGGGACCTGGTGATAAAGGACATGGAAAAGGCCGGGACCTTCTTTTGCCTCCATCTTCACTGGTAAGACTGGCCATCAGGTACCTCAGCCTTCAGACTGTTGAGACCTGTGGGCAAGTCTGGAGCAAGGAAAACATAACCTTCGTGGAAGAGGATCAGGTTAGGGAACATTTAAGCAAATTGGACATGCACAAGTCTCTGGGCCCTGATGGGATACACCCAAGAGAGCTGAGGGCCAATGTCACTGTGATAATCTTTGAAGTATTGTGGCAGCAGCTGGTGGGAGAGGTTCCTGAGGACTGGAAAAAAGCAGGTGTCACTGTTGTCTTCAGAAGGGGCAAGACAGAGGATCCAGGGGACTACAGGCCAGTCCGGCTCACCTCAATCCCTGGAAAGGTACTCAAGCATCTAATCCTGGAAGCAAACCATTTCTAAACATAGGAAGGACCAGAAGGTAATTTGGAGTAGTCAGCATGAAGGGGAAATTATGGTGAAGGTAATTATTCCTCTCTACTCAGCCCTGATGAGATGCATCTGAAAGTGCTGTGTCCAGTTCTGGGCTCTCTGGAAAGAGATGTGGACATACTGGACCAGGTCCAGAGAATGGCTGTTAAAATGAGTAAGAGATTAGAGCATCTGTCACAGGAGAGTGAGTGAGAGCTTGGACTGCTTATCCTGGAGGAGAGATTAAGAGAGCTGGAACTGGTTATTCTGGAGAAGACTCAGGAGGGCCTTATCAATGTATATAAATACCCGTCTAGGGGAGAAGAGTAAAGAAGACAGATTCTTTTCAGTGTTCAGTGAAGAGACAAGAAACAGGCAAAAATTCAGGTACAGGAAATTCCATTTAAACATAAGAAAAATGCTGAGGGTGGTCAAGCACTGGAACAGGTTCCCCAGAGAGGTTGTGGAGTCTCCATCAGTGGAAGTGTTCAACACCCAGCTAGATATGGCCCTGAGCAGCCTGCTGTAGTTAGCACTGCTTTGAGTAGGGAGTTGGACTAGACTGATCTCCAGAAATACCTTCCAATGTCCATTGAGTGAGTGAGTAGCCTGCAACTGTGTTCCTGCATTGGTTAGATCATTACTTGAGAATTGCTATTGAGATACGCCTGTGTAGCCTGATTTTACTGAATGTGAGGTATTTGTGCATTTTTGTGTTATGCCTGAGAAAACAGAATGAGTGGAGCAGTCACAAATGGACATTTTTGTCAGTAGTCTCTTAGTGGAGATGCCAAGGGACAAGTGGAAGCGAGGACTGCGTGGTTTGACTACTTCCATATCAAGGTTGTAGCATGAAAGAAAAATACATGGAAAAACTGCTGCTGCCTTTACAGTTCCTCTGCTTGCTTGATGGCTGAAGGGAGACAATCGGAGGCGATATTAGTATTGATCTTCCAGTGAATCATGTCTGTTATTTTGGAATTAGCAGATTTTATCAATAATGCCAAGCAGTACTTTTTTCCCTCTGTTTATGTGATGAGTGACAATCTTCCTGTTGGTCTTCCTGTTGCATTTAGAAAAAGCTGTGTATGTATTTGATAGTAATGGTGGTGTAATTACCCTACTAGATGACAAACCTTGAAAGCACTAACTTCAGATCACCGATGGCTTTTTCTATTTTATTCAAGATATTATTTAGAGATAATCAAAAGTACCTAAAAGTAACGGGTGACAGATCAGACACATGGTCAAAACGGAGATATTTTTTTTTTGCCAATGCCATGAAAAGAGCATAACTGTATTTGTGGATGGCAAGCTAGTATAAACAAAAAAAAAAAACCAAACCCACAAACACCACCACCACCCCCCCAAAAAACCCAACTGGCCACCACAAAAAAAAACCCAACAACCTAAACCACCCTTGTTTCTGGATTGGATTTTGTTTATCTAAAGTTGGATTTTGAAGTTTCCTTAATGTATTAAGCCTTGATACTGTAATGAACGATTTCATCTTAGTGAAGAACACTTCTACGAAAACTTCCTGAATCTTTTGATGATATTTCCTAGATTTTTATTGTTCTTTTGTTTGTTTTTACAGAATAGCTGCTGGTTTGCTGACTCTCTTGTTCTCTTGCTTCTCATTGGCATCTCCTTGTAAAAGTGCAAATAAGTACAGAAATAATGAAGATCTGAAACTACATTTTTATCAGGTCAGTTGCTGAATGTTAGAGGGCTTTTACGTGCAAATTTTTATGTATTTTCTAAGAACATGTTCCTACCAAGGCCACAATTTTCAAGAAGAAAATGATTGTTCACAAGAGTTTTCTCCTTGACTATTTCAAGAGGACCATGTGCTCATAGTAATATGCGTTTTTAAATACTATAATGCTGTGTTACCGAAAGCTCACCCTGTGCATATTTATGAGTATTGATACATAGATGTGCATGCATATTTCGATGCTCTACTCTGAGAGTTTGAGAGTTTGTCCTGCCTTGGTCTGTGTATGTATATTCCCATGACCTTTGCAGGAATTGCACATGCACACTAAGGACAGGCTTGCTGGTTCAGGGGGTTCTTTCCAGTTTCTGGCTCTTTAATAACAATGTGAGACTGATATTGAGCTGGTTTTCTGTTGCTTAAATCTTCTTTCAGATGAAAGATGACTTTTTTTTCCTTATAGCTTCATGAAATAGGTAGATCTTATTATAGTAGGTGCTAATTAAGTTCTAGAGGGCCTTTAAGATTCTAATAATACCTTGTATGTCTGCTGCCTTTTTTTTTTTTAACTTATTACAAGATAATGGTTTTATTTCAGGACCAGCTTTATTGGTTATGACTTACATGCTGGAGTTTCTTACTGAGCTAAGCAATGCATTCACTGTATCAGTGATTTAGGTACGGAGCTCAAATTAGTTAAGAGGAGGAGGATAAAGAATAATGAATGCTTACAGTGCCTTTACCGGAGCACGCACACATGTATAATGTTCTGGTGGTTTATCTTAACTTTTTCAGCTTAACTGTGGAAAAGAGGTATCAGTTCCTTTTCCTAAGCATTTAGGACATATATTTTCAATATGTAGTCAGCAGTGGATTTCTAATGGGAATGCCTGAAAACAAATTGTATGGGACAGGGGAGTGAGAGAGCGGCTGGGTGGGCAGCTGGCCAGCGTCAACTCACCACGCAACTGCTGCAGTGTCTGACATGGTGTAACTTTGTGGAGAAGCTCACAAATGATGCTAATGATGAAATAGATCTGTAGTGAAAAAGTAATGCCAGGCTATTCTTGAGCCAACTTTAGGGAGTCAGGAAATTCACTCACAGAGCCCTGAGATACTTAATTAAGATGAAAATGTTCTGCCTGCTTGTTCAGGGAGTAATGTCTTCGTTTTTCTCCCAACCTTTAAGAAGATCATAAAGCTCCTCAAATTGCTTCTTAATCAGAGGATATTTTACAATAGTGACATCTAATTACTAGTCTCTATTAGATTTTTATTTCAAAAGCTTACTTGGGAATGGAAAACATGGGATCCACCATTCACACTCTGGGTAAGGAACAGATTGGGAGGGGAGATTTTCCCCTCTAAGTCTGAATAAAGGACATTATGGAGGTATTACCTGTTTCTAAATAAATAACTTGGTCTGAGGTTAGGTTGCATTTAGTTGCTTTGAAACGTACAGGCATCCAAAAGGAAAATGTCAGCAGAGTAGTATTTCTAGGCAATCAAATTCCCTTGTTCTTTTTCTTTTGAGTTGGTATTTTCAATGGGGACAGAGGGGAGTAATCTTCAGAAATGCTGGTTTGGAGTATTTTGAACACATGAGTTTTGATTTATGACTTCTACGCGCTTTTAAGGGTGAAATGGATCCTCTAGTCAGATGAAATGTACTTGCAATGACAGAGAGTGATCAGGGTACTGACATTCATACACGTAAGCACACACGATTGGGTTGCTGCTGATCTGGCCAAACTTCTCTGATCAGGATCCCCTGATTTTTTTAATTTTTTTTTTTAAATAATTTTCCTCTTTGTTTTGGTAGAATCTGAGTGCAAGAATCCTCTTTTAAATCTTTCATTTCGTCTCACCTCAAATTTTTGCATCTGCTCATTTGGGATGAGCTGCATTTTCAAGAAATATTATCTTGTTTCTCAAAGGCTCAAGTAGTTCTTATTTGCCTGAGTTGTTCTTCAGAAGTTATTTTGGAATTGCACCTGAATAAAGACACTCCCCTTTTCAGTTCTCTTCCTATTTCAGTCAGAGAAAGAGGGATTCAGCATAGCCTAGGGTTTTTTTGTACTTACGGTGAATTTTTTTTCTCTTCTGAAGACAACTTTCTTCTTTGTTGTCCAAGTGAGTTTCCTTTTCCATCGGGGAATTAGCCTATAGTGACAATATCATGCCTGGTAAGGAGCAAAGCTTATTCCTTTACATGAATTTCTCTCCTTTTGCTCAAAAAGAAACCTGAGTTGGCAGAGATCCTCAGAGTAGGCAAAAACCCCACCAGTTTGCATGTAGTCCTCCACAGAAATTATAATTCCCTCCAGTCCTGAACTATATATTTTTGTGTTGATATCTTCATGGATGGGACAGAGTGTACACCTGAGCAAATGCCTATGAATTACATACTTGCATGGATCTGAGAGGCCATTTACAGACTACTCATTCACTGAGTTTTGTACCTACACACTATAGATTTCCGACATGGGTATTAACCTTAAAGGAACAAAAAGGTTCCAGACAACCAAACCACAATCAAAAAGACTGTACAGCAAAAGTGAATAAATAAATAAATTTTAAAAAGTAAAAATGCAAGCTTAAGTAACTTCATATGGTTACATCTACATTTCTGTTTCAAAAACTTCAGTTATGTTTAGATCTAATTTTGAAGTTTTGATACATGTCAGTGCTTGAGGCAGAAGATACTAATTACACCCTCACAGTTTCTGAAAATTGCCATGAGTTTTCAGGTTTTCTCTTGGTATCATTAAAGCAGGAGTAACATTTTTTTTTTTGCTGAATTTTGTTTGATATGGCAAGGAGATAATTGTCTTTTGGTTAATACTACTTCTGTCTTTTAGCAAGGTGGGTGTCAGTCTCTTTTCCCAAGTAACAGGTGATACAACAAGATGTGAGTTGCACCAGGGGAGGTTTAGATTGGCTATTAGGGAATATTTCTTCACTGAAAGGGTTGTCAAGCACTGGAACAGGCCGCCTAGGAAAGTGGCTGAGTCCTCATCCTTGGAGGTGTTTAAAAGATGGGCAGACTTGGTGGTGCTCAGGGACATGGTTTAGTGGTGGACTTGGCATTGTTAGGTTAACAGTTGGACTCGATGATCTTAAAGGTCTTTTCCAACCTAAATGATTCTGTGATACTGAGCACCTGTGAAACCTAGACAAAAAAGGATGCTGACTGCTAAGTGTATCCTCTGGGGAGGTACCAGGAGGTATCACTTCGTCTGGCAGGGGAATGGCAGCTATTCATATGGTAAAAAGTGATGGATGTGAACACTGTGTAGTTGCTTTGCACTAAAAAAGTCACAACAGCAATTATGTCTTGTAATGCAGTTTTAAAGCACCTGTTTGCAAAGTACCATGCATGCTTGATTTGCCTTTTAGTGGAACTGTAAAGCTTTGAATAAATAGCAGTAATTGAAAACTTGGCTCTAGCATTTGCTTGGATAATTGTCATCTTTCAAAAATTACTGACTCGTGGGATAATTTTCCTAAAGTTTTTTGCACCTACTTGATGACTGAATGGTGTCTCTTGAATTAGTCAAGGAAAAAAAAAACTTCAGCTTCACTGCTTCTCCAAGGCAGAGGGCTCTGCTTGATGTGGTTCAGACAATTTCGACTGAATAGTCTGCTAAGATTGCGGCTTCTTTCCATCTCTTAAAATCCACCTCTCGTCTGCTGTGCTGCTGCTGTCTACTTACAGGAGCTATGCTGCCCAGGCAAAACTCTTGCCTAAACTACCCTTCCCCCTGTACCTGATCCTGCAGCAAAGCCAGAAGTTCTGCTGGTTCTTTGTGGTTGCTGTTTGAGAACAAGTGCTCCTCGAAAAACTGGGGACATGTGTTTTCTGTGGTTTACATGAGTATTTAAGAGTTAACTTTTGACAAAGAGCATATCATGTCAAAATCAGTGGCCCACAGCACTTGTTTAAACTGTTTAAAAATAGTACAAATACATAATAAGAATTAAAAAAGAAAATCTAGAAGAAAATTTTAAAAAGCATAAATTGTAAAAAGCTAGAAATACTTGACACTATGTAACAGACTTCCTGTTCTTATGTTGATTCAGATGAGGTGTTTATGCAACTCTAAAGCATATTTACATATTTAGTACATGATGGCAGAGATCCATACATTAATTATGTCTCTGATTGCCTGATTTCTTCTTTCTAGATGTTGAGTATTGCACTTTCAACATACGTTGTGAGCAGTACCCATGACAGTCTTAAGAACAAACAGGGATTGCCTGTATTGAATCAAATTATTAGCTGGATGACTCTAGGTAAGAACATCTTTCCTCACAAACTTGTATGTTGATAAGTTCATGGGGCTTGGGCTTGGGTGGCGGGCGGTGACACTTTTTTATTAACATCTTACATTTGCACGTATTTCTTTATTTGACTTCTAATAGTTCTTACATGTGTTCACTATTCTTTCCTAAGTGAGGTTTTCTGAGGAATGTGTTAGAAAGTCTTCTAAAATATTACTCCTTTGTAGGTTTGTAATAAAATGCAAACAACTTTGATTTACAAGTAGCTTTATCTTTTTTTTTTTTTTTTTTTTTTTTAATATTCCAAGTATCTTGAAGAACCTCACATAATGGTATAAATTCCCTTTTTGTTTCACTTGGAGCCAGATAAGGGTGATTTGAGGTGTTGTGCAAGCAATCCAGTTAAGCATAGGGAAGTGAGGAAAGCTGGTTGCTGTATTTCAATAGAAACTTGAAGTTGGGGTATAGAAGTGCTTTTCAGAGCTCTCTTGCAAAATACCTGTGAACTAAAGATGCCAATGCATATTTGATATCTGATAGAATCCAATTATTAAAGAAAAAAAAACAACTTCTAAGTCTATGGATCTTTCACCACTCTAAAATTAAAATATTAGGATGATTGAACAGAGCAAATGTAATTATCACTGGGGTTATGGAATACAGTGAAGCAATACGTTTTGTATTTCAGCTATAAAAAGATTCCTGTGGGGGTCCATTAAAAAATGTTAAGCATTGTTTATCTCTGAGTGCATATCCCATGCAAAGTTTGATAGCAGCTCATTGCTAAAAGTCAAGACCAGGAATTTAAAAATAGTTTAATGGAAGAATTATTACTTTTGTTATCTTGTCACTGGATGTCTTGTACTTTCCTGTACTGGTGGCATTGTTTTAACTTCAGCAGACCTTGTCAGTTTTTAGCAATCCTGCTTCTGTCTGGGCAAATGGATTCGAGATTAATACAAGTGATTGTGGTCACGGTGTGTGTGAGCAACGCTCCCTTTGTAATGTAGCTTTCTTTGGAGCATTTTCCTTCCCATCGTGCTTTCCTAACTCTTCACAGCCTGCTAAGCGAAGTGGGGATCTCTGTGTGGACGAATTCCTTGCAGTTGTAAAGTTGATGAAATCAGTGATACCCTGCTTGACTTTACTGGTGCAGGAATTGAGGGTAAAGGTTATCTTTCTCTCCTGTGTAAAGGTGAGAGAAAAACATTTTTCATCTAAGAGAAGATTTGGGCAGTCAGAGAAATCTAGAAATTATCTTTGCTTTGGGTGATGTTTCTGTGATAAAAATAAAGCTAACTGTCTATACCCAAAAAGTCTACTTGCTGCCATGGTAGTATTGAATATTTTAGCAAAGTCTTTCAGACTGGAAGTAATCATTTTAAGTGAATATGATATACAAGGTAGGAGCTTTATATACTTGCTGAAGTTGCTCTACATAATTAAACACAGAACTAAGCAGGTAAAAAGCTAAGGCATCCAACAACATGCCCTCAGTACTCCTGTTGGAGAGAAATGTCTTGTCACTACCACAACAACTGGCATCTGCCTTGTCACTAGTGACTACCACAAACATGGCACCGTAAGAATTAAGGTACCAAGGTCTAGTGTAGCTTTTCCAAGGTTGGTGGCTTTACAGGTGGTCAAACTCTTCTTCATCTGTTTGCTTAGCTGTGGAAGAATGACACTGTTACTTACTGAACTCTTATTTTGCACCTCTCTGGGTATATATATAACCAGAAACACAGAGTTATCAGTATTTATTTGCAATAATATTGATATGAGTATTATTGTCATGTCAGTATGATAGACTGCTGAAGTTTTTTAGCAAATTGTTCCCTCCTCCCCAGCTATTCATTCTGATCAATATGAAGCCTACCTTGTTTAAAGTTTTAATTTAGGCCTAATTTTTTTTTTTTTTTTTTTTTTTTTAAGAAGGACTGGTTTTTGGAGAACTGGGCAAATGAATTAGTGATGGGTGGGTTACTGCAGGCCTGTGTGTGGCTGGCTTTACCTGTTACACCTTATGGATCATGCAGTATATGTTAACCGCAAGCATAGAAGTAAAACCAGGAGGCATAAAGTTAATTGAGCTGCTTCCCATGTTCTTCAGAACCATCTTATGTTAGCAGATATTTCTAAATGAATGTATATTATGTTTTAAAGTTTTTGTCGCAGAGCAACTTGCCAAATTTTGAGGAATTTGGTGTCAGAACTGTGTGCGGGAGACACATACAGAGAATTGTATAGGTCAGCCAGACATCTGCAGGTCTTTGGTGGTTAATATCTGATGTGTTACATCAGAGATGGAAGGGAAAGGCTAATTATGACCTACCAGCCACTCACCTGTTCTCATCTATGATTGCTTTCAGAGAGTGATACACATCTAATGTGTTGAGTGTCATTCACACAGGCCAGTTGCCATGCTGAATTTCTTTCCAGCCGTTCTGACTTATGGTGGCGTCCCTGGAGTTCCTCCTTGAGTCAGGCCTTCTTTAAGTATAGAAAGCTACAAGTGATGCTGAAAGGCTGGAGCACCCTTGCAATGAAGTCACTTATTCTGTAATTGTAGCAGTGGCCAAGGCTGAAAGCCAGGAGATAAAACGTACTGACCCACAGGTTTTCGAAACAGCCTCATCTCTCTTCCATTGATACGTTTACTATAAATACTAATGTATACTATGGCAATAAGAATGAGCAAACACTTCCCATATATTATAGTCTTATTTCTGTTCCTTAATAGAGTGATTATTAATTATGACTTACTGTCAATGCAGTCTTTGAATGATTCAGTAACGTGAGGGCACTATACCACAGTGAAGAATCACACCAATGTTATTTGTCACACCAATGTTATATTGTCAGCACACTTCTTTATAAACACATACAATATTCATATTAAAAAAAAATCAGGTTTAAAGATTAAATCACAGCAATGCTTTTCCTTCTCCCTTTCCTTGCTACAAGCACTGGCCACTTTTCCTTTGGTTTTCTTCTTCTTTACTCACTCTTCCAATAGACCATTTCCTTTCTTCCCAATTTTGCTCACTTCCTGCAAACTGTTGGGCCCTGTCTTCCCATTCAGAAGTTTCCCAGCTAGGGGCAGAATGGACTCTGCTAACCGGGACTGACTGGGCAGTTGAGCAACAGACTGCTTTAAGGAGTGACATGCAACTCTTAAGATACCACCCCTGCATTAGAGAAATGCATTGCAAGTTGAAGGCAAGAGGCATGAATCATGACAGATAGGTCCCCTGTAGGTCCTTAAATATTACTGTTTTAAAACTTCCAGGTAGAGAAGCTAAGAAGTTGATAGTTTCTGTATCTTCACTACCAGTATTTTCAGTTGCTCCTCAAAATGTGGCAGGTTTCCTAATCTTGTACAGTGGAGCCATGGCTCTGTAACTGCAGCCTTTGAGCTGCCAGAGGTCCTCGGGGCCATGGTGAGTCAAGTTTGACTGTTTTTTGGGGTACTGCTTCAGCATCATCTTAAGGACTCTTAACATCAGTTCATGAGCAGTTATAAAGGCTGTGAGATAGAAAGCCAGGCAATTAAGATTGTTGGGAACTAAAATTACTTTTGATGAGTATTAAGCATTACAAACACTGGGTTTTCTTTAGGATAAGTAACTTCTGAATGTAGAAGGGCATATGTGACCAGTATTGAATTTCTGTACATAAAGTGTCAAGATTTGAAGAATGTTATCTTGTTACTGAGAATGAAACGTTTTGCATGTAGTGACTGATGGATCTCTTTTTATTGCAGTTTCTTCCTTGGTGTTGCCGTTACTGAGCCCCACGTTCCTCTTTCAGCGACTGTTCAGCATATTGCTCTCCCTGATGTCCATCTACCTGCTCCTCAGCACAGGGTACTTTCTTACTCTATTTCAGTTGGTCTTACATATGAAAATCCAGGGCTAAATGTGAAACTGATGAATCTCATGAACATTTCTGTTAAAGGTGGAGCATGTGCTTCCAGCTGTAGTCTCACCATTTATCTCCTCGTTTAGTTTCCTAAATAAAATTTCAGGGGAACTTCCATATTCTTCCTTGTATTACAACCACTGTTTTGTTGGCATTCCTTTCAGTGGCTGGAAGGGTATGCATTCAAACAATCTTGCACCAAAATAAGACAGTCTGGTTTAGTTTATGTCCTTTGTTGTTTTGGAATGTGCTTTTCTGCTCAGAAACAAAAGGAAATAACTTCTCTCCCAGCTGCTCAGCACTGGTGTCTAGTTATGGCTTAAATGAAATGTGACAGGAAACAGCCCTAAAATGAGGGAAAATTTTATTCAGAGGTATTTTCATGGAAGTAATTTTTTCAGAGGCATGCTAGTCCCCATAAAGAGCAGGGCTTGCTTCTCTTTGGATAAAAGAGAACTCCTCAGAGCTTGTAAATGAAGAAAACACTGTGTCAGCCAACCCTTTTTTTTCCCAGACTCAGTAGCTCTTAAGAGCATAATTAATGCAGAATGTAGAAACTGTTCCTTCCACCTCCCCTCCCACTTATCCTCTGGATTTAATTACACTGGAAAATTAAGTGGAATAAAATATCTTGCAGCAGACATTTTGCAATAGCTGCCTCTTGTGGATACTCTCATTTTAGATGAAGCGTCTTTTTTTTTTTTATTTCCTGTCTCCCCTTCCTCCCACTTCCCTGTTAAGTTTTTGATCCTATTCTCACTCCTGTCCACACACACACTCTTACACTCAACCTTCTTAGCCTGTCCTGACTACCGGATAAAGCATGAATGTTGTTCTCTCTGAGGCTGGCAACCTCCCTCTTTGTATTTTGGCCCTGCACCAGACCACTTAAGTGCTCATAGCTCTCTGCTGTCTTCCTACAATGTTGAAATAGACCAACAAATTTTGGAACAATTCTTTAAAACAAAACAAACCCAAAACAACCAATCATAGCAAAAACAAGGCACTAGGTGCCAAAAGTATCCAGTGTTTCTCTCCTCAGTGGCTCTGTTATACCGTGTAATGATAACCCAGTGCATGGCCCAGGTAATCACAGCGCCTCTCTAGGTGCAGCTCTGTGGAAGTATTGAAGCCAGCTGCAGAGCATGGTTGCATACAACCAGTTGTCACTGACTCAGTTGAAGACATTCCATTTTTAGGCAAGTGTAGACCACTGTGAGGATCAAAGGTACTTTTGCTACTGACAACCTAACTGTTGTTGTCTTCATGTTTCACTGTTTGTTGTTCTGATAATTAAAGCAGAAATGACTATCCAAAATTTTTTGTTCCAGTTTGAAATGGCCTTGTAGCTACGCTAGTGGGGAGGCACAACAGAAACAATGCCAAGATTAACTGCAA
This sequence comes from Egretta garzetta, assembly GCF_000687185.1. Classification (NCBI taxonomy): domain Eukaryota; kingdom Metazoa; phylum Chordata; class Aves; order Pelecaniformes; family Ardeidae; genus Egretta; species Egretta garzetta. The sequence goes on from NW_009259188.1 coordinate 578,894, forward strand.
TTATTCTCTTATTTTTAGACAAATAAGTGTGTGTCCAAGGGGAAAAAGTAAAAAGGGAAAAATTTACAGTCTTGTAAGTATTAGTCTCACAGTCAGTGTCAGTATCCTGACACATTTTATCCTGAAAGAAAAAAAAAAACACCTGAGAGGCACCATGGAGTGCAATTGAGATGCAGAGGGCAAGGAGAAACTAATATTATCCAATGACAATCTACATCCTGAAGTTATCTGGGGGTTTTAATCTCTCACATAAGTACACTCATAGTTTGCTGTGTTTGAATGCTGTAGGAGCCAGAAGTACTCCTCTGAGACTGGGGGTGTAGCTTGAACAGAGCTTAGCAGCCTTGGTTAGGCATGACTTGACGCTGCTATTGCGATGGATTGGTATACAGTAAAGAAAAGGACATTTTGCTTCAGTGAAACGTAATGCTCTTTTTGTTATACAGATGCCTCTCTTCTTGGGACTGGACTGAGATCACCAGAATGACTTTGTGTGATTAGGTCCTAAAGAGACAGAGTCTCTAGTTGCTCTCTGGGTTGGGCTGTAGCCTCTCACTTCCAAATAGCTCTCATTACAAAATTTTCCATTTTGCAGAAAATGGGTGCTGAACGTGATTCCTTTTTCCTGTTTCTTTTTAATTTTATTCCAGTTTTATTAAAATTGGCCATGACACAAAGGGTACTCATCCAGTGTCGTGGCAGCCATCAAATGAGAAAATGGGTGCACAACATGACAAAGGAGCCTGTTTCTCCTACTTTTACTATTTGCAGTAGTATGGCTTTAAACTTCAACCAACCAACTGTGGGTACCCCTCAGAAATAAGGAGAGAAGGGGGAGAATGCCACTAGGTCTTTGGTATATCATTTGTGTGAAGAAAAAAGAAAACAATCATGTCAGTATTTGATGTTAAATAGTTAATGACTGCACTTACTATGATTATTATGTTACTCTTCAGGTATGAAGCTCTCTTTCCACTGGTGCTGTCTGGTTTGATGTTTGCATGGATAAACATGGAGCAAGAAGCCCTGCAGCACTATGGTCTTTCATTCAAACCAAAGGTAACAGCTCCAGATTAGTTAATTATCAGCTTTATATTTTTATTTTTTTCCCTCGAGGATATAATAAATATTCTGAGTGGTTTTCATAGAGCCACACTTTGCATTTCTTCAAGTTTGGGAAGCCAGTATCAGCTGTTTCATGAGATAGGAATGCGACCTTTTAAGAGAGATTTATAATTTTTGTTACTGAAGATATTCCACATCAGAGCCATTTCTAGGAATGCAGGAAATCAGTTTGACTTAGTGGTATGTTCTGTAGGCTACAAAGCTCTGTTTGTCAAGTGTAGTGCTAATTCAGCATAAGGTACAGTAACTCTTGAGATTAAGTGCAATGTCACTGTACTTTTTCTTGTTCTGATGGCAGTCACAAGTGAGAGGCTGAAAATAAATAAATTGATTTCTGAAATGACCTATAGGAAATACCAGAAATCTTAGTTTGACTTTGTCGTTCCCCTCTTTCTTCAAGGACGGAGTTTTATTTCTGATTAGACAGATGAAGAGCCAGAGGCTAACCTGGAACCAGCACCTTCTCTGATTTGCCTGGAGAGGGAGTTTTGTAATCAGTGCAGCTTCTTTCAGCTTAAAGTTTAGTATGTTGTCAGCGATTTTCAAAGCCCATGCTGCTTGCACCCCTACTTAGCTTTTAGATAAGGACAAGGGTTTAGCAAACTGTGGCTATGCCATGGATTTGGTTAGATCCGAAGTGCCGGTTGCAGAGTTGACTGCGTGCTCGGAGCCAGGCAGGTGTGCAGCACAGCTGTCCCCCGCTCCTCCCAAATGTACTGTCCTTGGTGCAGGTCACAGAGAACCTGGGGACAGATGCATGGGAGTGGCCAGAGTCACTTGTAATAGAAGTGGCGGTGTGCATCTTTCCTTCCTTTTGCAGCTCATAGTAATTAGGGAGAAGTGCTGGGAGGTGAAATCTGAGCCTAGGCAGTCACCAGAGCGTACCTGACACATACTGTGGTTTTGTGGTTCTCCTGCAAGGGAGAAAGTTTTAAAACAAGAGAGAACAGGCTTTGCCAATTCAAAGCTGAATATTAGAAATTACAATGGGAATTTCTTTATGCTATAGTTATGATATTCTGAGCATGTTTTGTCGCATCCTAAGTGATAGAGAAGGACGCTGAATGTAAAAATGTACACTTAGCGTGGGGCCATGATTGCAGCCAGAGGTTTCTAGCACAGCATAGTCATCTGTGGGATCTACTTTGTCTTCCACTATAGCACCCACTCTACCTTTTGCATCTCGTAACAAGGCATCTGTGATGCTTCCCTGTCTGACGATGGTCTGATGTTCTGTTTTAAAATAAAATTCTATTAAAGCAGTATTAACAGTGATGAACACTTTATTAATCAAATGCAAACAGAAAGAACATGGGTAAGCTGTAATTAAATTTTCTGTTGTCACTCCCTGTATGTCATTTGACTTTTGGTTTCAAGTGAAAGGAACAATAATGCATACCCCTGCTTCTCGTTTTTAGGTTAGAAAAATCATCTCTAGACTTGCCTGATAATATACACCACAAAGTAAATCTTGTATTGGAGAATCCAGCTCAGTTTTCTGATGATGTGAGATTATTTTTAATTAAAGTGTTGTTAGTGTTGGTTTTTTTTCTTTTCCCCAGTGAAAAGGAGTTAATTGACCTCTTAAACTCCATGAAGACAATTTCTCTTCAGGTCAAGAGATACTGTTCTGAGAACTGAGTGAAGGAGATGGAGAATATTTTAGTATTCTCGCTCACAACATAAGTCAACTGAGGATAATTGCAGTCTTTTATTTCTGTGGGTCTTTATCCACATCCTCTTGTGAACAGTGGAAGCGCGTGTGTGTAGGAAGAATATTTATGATGAAAAAAGATGATGATAAGTCTAAGGCATAGAAGTTCATTTTTAGTGTAGATAGCAGTGGAAGCTTCACTGTTCATTTGATCATCTCACTTGTACAATCTTTCTGGCAGATTCATTAAAGTATAATGAAAATATGGGAAAGGTTTGCAGTCCGCATCATAATACTACTCTAATAACAGCTGATAGGGGAGTAGGTTTATTTCTCATTCATTTCAGTAAAAATACGGTGGTTCTATCAAAGTACATCAGTTCATGTTCAGTATTGATTTCTTCTGCTGTCTTTCCAGCTTGCTGTATTCAACTTCGCCTATGCTACTGATATAACTCAGTTTCGACAGCTCCACCTAGATGACATCCGCAGGTCTTTCTTCTTTGTATCCTTTTCCCAGTTGCTGTGTTCCAAGGAAAAGATGGGTTTGTTTCAGAAGGCCTCACAATCAAAATTTGTAGCCTGGTAGCCACTGGAGCAGCTGGTGATGATGATTTGACTCATGTTGCTCAGAAGATAATGGTCTTATACATTTATGGGTTTTGATAAAGCAGTAAAAGATTCAGTACGAACTGCACTGTTTTGGAATCTGGCTCCTTGGCCACTTTGAAAGGTTTGGTCTCTTGAGGTAAACTTTCTTCTAAGGAGTCCTGTTTTTCAGTTTAATTTTGTTTTAATACATTTTGGCAGGAGGGAACTCATTCAAGCTTCACAAATCAGTTGGAAAAGGTGATACTGAAGTTATTCTCGTTTTCTCATTTTTAGAGTACGGCAGTGTGTTAGGAAGAAAATGTTAGGGGGCAGGAATTGGCCATGGCCAGGCAGATGAGAAGGAATTTTCCTGCAGACTCTTAGTGAAATGTGTTCCCAGAATCCGGCCTAGGATTCTTTATACCCACGTGGTTTCTGCTGTTAGAAATCATATGGGCTTGGGAGGAAAGAGCTGTTTGTTCACAAATATAGCCGTTACTTTGCATTACTGTAACTGAAACTACAGCTGATTTTATTTTTTTTAATATTGTACAGACTTCATAAGGTTGGCATTTTTCTCTTCCATCATGGGACTGCAGTTAAGTGAGAGGTATTTGGCAGCAAGGGTGATGGGTATGCAAGTGAGAGAGAAATTACGAGCCAGTCTAGAACATACGGGTTTCTAGTGCAGGTGGAATATCATAGCTGGAGCTGGGGAGGGAGTTGTCTCAATACTGGCTACTGCAAAAACAGGCTTTATAGTTCATAGAATCACGAAATCTGAGAGGGTGGATCACAGCTGCAAAGTCTATGCTGTTGGAATTTGGGACAACGCTCTTGGGCATTGGGAACCTGCAGTGGAGGAAGTGTGACAGATACCTCATTACGAAGGCAGTTCAGTGCTAAGGAAGGAGGCAAAACAATTTGCTAGGTGTTGAACATTTGTGTTTGCTTTAGAGTATACCTGAAAAGCGGCTGAGACACCTTGCAGTAAATTTATCAATTTTATTTGCTATTTTAACAAAAGGTAAGTTAACTTTTAGTTAAAGCTGCTGCTGTCTGTCAGATGCTAAAAATTAGCCAAAACAAAAATCAAACAATCCAATAGTATTTTTTTAAAGCTCCAGCATAGTAATACTTTAATCTAACACTTGAATGTAGCTCTACTTTAATCTCATCTTAGTCTAAAACATTTTAATATATTTTGTTCGGATCCTGAAAAAATACACAATTTGCAGGTCGTCTTTGCAGAAAACAGGTATGATACACACCTGCTCAAAAGATGTGGCTTTTTTAATTTAGATGCTGTTCAATGTTTAGAAATAGTGGTATTGGAAGAGAAACCTTTTCTACTAGAGCAGTCACATTGCAACTACAACCCTGTGAGCTGTACGTCTTGATTGTCTCAAGGTTCCTATATAGGGCCCAAAAGTCAGCAAGTGCTGAGGGACCTTATAGCCTCATCTTCCAGAATATGATCCAGGTTGCTTATGCTTAGCATTTTGATTAGACCTATGTGCTACTGGTGGTTTTTTTGTTTTATTGCAGAACTGTTGTTCTTATAAATCTTAACTGGCAGAACTGCACGGTGCTGTTGGACTGCTGTGTTACTAAACTTGAAATGATGTGATACTCTTGGGAAGCATAATTTCTTTAGTTATGCTGATCTAATCCTTCCAAAACATTGCATGCAGAATCCCAACGATTCTGCTGAACAGTTGGTAGTAAATTGTTTATGCAGAGACTTAAATGATCCAGGGCAGGAGCTACGTAACAGGAATGGAAAGACCAGGGGGAGCTCTGGCAGCAGCAGCCGTTCTCACTGACTAACCTTCTGCCTGATGCAAAAAAGCATTTAAAACCCATTCTTCTGCTGGAGAGATGTGAGCTATAACGGGCCCCAGTGAGCTCAGGAGGTAGAAAAATATCTTTCGTGGACTCACACAGCCGCAAGTGTTATACCTAGATGAAAAAGGTAGGGTTTATAAAAAAGCTATACGGATACTGCACGAGTCGTCCTCCCTCCCTCAAGTAAGAAAAAAACTGAGTCCTGTGTTGCAATGGATAGACTCAGCACAACCTTTGGACAATATGTGAGGGATAGCATAGGAACCTTTAGTCTTGTTTCGTAGCCAACTACCTCTTCCACAGTCCATTCCACAATAAAGCCATCTCCTTTGGTCTGCACTACACGTGCATATGTCATTACTGTCTGCAAAAGCAGGTGTGTTTGAATGTGCATTTGGGATTGCGGTCCAGGGATGTTCCTATCTTGCCAGGTAGGTGCCCAGAAAAAACAAGCTGCAGCTTTCTGGCAGAGGTCTCAAGACCAGCTCTAAAATGTTAGCCAGGCAGTCCCTGTCTTTTAAAATTGACATAGTCATGTGTGAAATCTTGGGTAGAGCGAGGCAATACCTCGGATTTCTTAATGTGCTGCAAAGCTGTAATAGTGGGTCAGCTTCTTCTAGTTTCATGGTAGGATTTTGAAAGTAAATTAGAATGCAGGGGGGAAAATGCTGGTTTTGTTTTACTGCAGCCATTTCTTCATTGTATTTTCCTTAAGTACGCATAGGTTTTCTTCATAGTGACAGCCTTTTTTGGCACTGGAAACATAGCGTCTGTTAACAGGTAGGTTTTATTCATTGATTTTAGACACAGGGTACAAAAAATTCTTCCTGCAGTTGACATAATAAATTTAAATTTGGTTAGCAAAATCAGGGCAGTAGGATTAAAGCAATAGTCAGTGGAATAATGATAACCATTTATTTCATTTCTGCTCTCTGTAACATGTTCCCTAAGAGCCTAAGCTTGTTGGTTATGAGGTCGTCTCAATTTCCATTAGATATTATTGGCAGCACGAGCAGAGAGAGCTCGGCTGCTCACCAACAGCATGGCACCTTGGAAGACACAAGCAGAGAAAAGTTGTAGAGAAAGGAAGATGAGGTAGGCTGTCCTTGCTGATTTAATATTTGAGCAAGAAAGGAGAAAGTTGGAAGCCTTGTTTAAAAATGCATATATGCACAGTGTGTTACAGGAGTAACTAAATGCTCTGGGTTTTGATGGAAAATGCCATTTTGAGGATATGTTGTAATATTTTTTCTGTGTTTTTCTAGTTTTGATCCTGCTTCTGTCTATTGTTTCTTGACTGCGTTCAGTCCCTTCATGATGGGAGGCTTGCTTGTGCTAAAGGTTAGTAATCTTACCGTAGTGAAATTTTCTCAGAGAACAGTTTCATAAATAATGTACCATGTACATGGTTGTTACTTTGCAATTCACAAAAACATATATGTATTTGAGCTTTATTAGCCTTCTTAACCATGTGTGAAGCTTTCGGCCTTTGTAGTGTTTCTAGAGATGGATCCTTCTGTTCCCAAAAGAGAAGCTAAAGTGCATGGAAGTATAATTTAACTGTGTTAGATCGTTTATTGTATTAAAGTGGAAAGTTTAAACATTGAAAAGACTTAAATTATTTGAAAAACTATAGGCTTTCCCTGTAGTATAGTATCTACAGAAACATTGAGGATCTATATATTTTATTAGCTCTGTCTACATTACATTAAGTACAGGCTTTGAGTGCTCTACTGATTAGGTTGTCATTTTACAAGGAATATTGGTTTTTATATTTTTTTAATAGTTTATCAAAAATTGGATTGCGCTTGTTTTCAGGCAAGGTGTGGGAGCTCTTTTCTAATATTTGAGTAAAGGATCTGCCAGAGGGGGAAAGAGGCAAACAGAGAGGGAGGCATGGAATTTATGGGTTCTTGCTAAAATAATCAGTGTTTCCTGCCTCTGCCTTTCTGCTGCTTCTGTCCCAGAGAAAGCAGACTTAAGTTACAGGTATACTGCGTGTTATACTGCAGGACATAAGTCAATAATGCAAACCTTCTGGATTTGAAAGAACAGATTTTAGCAATGGTTTACACTACTACCTTAGGATTGCAAGTCAACTTTGGGAAGAGCAAAAGGCAACTTTCATGTTTCTAACTCGTTTGGTTTATCCTTATTTTACTGAACTGTTTACATTTGCTTGACTTGGCTTTGGAGGGGCAGTGTGATCAGTGACTCGGCCTTACAGAACACATTCTGTATTCACTTTTTTTTTTTTTCTGGTTGAGTTGAGATTGTCCTATTATGCTTAGAGCTCTTCAGCCTGTCACATGAGATATTGGACCTGAATAGTTCTGTCTTCTAGCCTTGCTGAAGTATTTATCACTAGTGCTAAAATGGATAAATGAAGTGAGGATCATTAATGTGTTTTAATTATAGTTTTCCATATTGCCTCATGGCTTATTTCACTGCAGTTCAGCTATGACCATGGAAGGGGTTTTTTATTCATTTACTAAATGTGCTTCCTGGAAAATTAGTTTCTACCCTTTCTTGCCAGTATTTTATTTTTGTAATATGCACATTCCGTGATAACTTCAAAAGCAGGAAAATGTTTCCACAGCCTACCAGGTTGTTTTGTAAATATGGCTATAAACCAAAACATAGCTTGTGTTTTAAACAGGTTGTAATCCCGTTTGTGCTGGTATCGTGTGCTTTTGAAGCTGTTCAAGTCACAACACAACTGTCTTCTAAGAGGTACAGTAAGTACTATATTTTTTTGTATTAGTAAGGTTTTCAAATCTATTTTGAAAGATTTCAGAATTGCCAAATCTCAATCTAAATTTAAAAAAAAACCCACAATAGATCACATTGTTACCTTTATTTGTTATTATGGTTTGGGTTTTTGTTCAGTGATTTTGCAAGCTCAGGAATTCTTTTCTTATTGATAAATGAGTATAAATGAAAGTGTTGGCCTTGTCTGAAACAATCAGATATTTAATATTCTTTGTTGACAATACACAGAAGGAGCAATTCTCCCCCATAATGTGGAAAAATGAGCAGAATTTGAAGTCTGGGTTTTGTTTTATATTGCATCTCTGCCTATAGTACAATATTTTAAAAATAACCCGTTCATAATGTAACTGATTTACAGCTTTGTAGCACTGACCTCACCACAAATAGCATTTAAAAAAAAAAAGGCGGCTATATGCCCTTCCATCGCAGTTCAGTGCTTCCCAAGTGTGTTCAGTTTTACATATTTTTTTGTAGTAAGGCTGGATGACTGCCAGTCCTTTCTCCATCTCTAAAGACTTTTCAGAGGGAGCGTGAGGCAGGTGCCCAGCCTCGTAGAGTGCTGTAGCCAGACTTGAACTACCCTCACTCTTCTCATGGTATCAAGATTTTTTCTTTTCGTTTTCTTTTTTTTCTTTTTAACTGTTAGCCCTCCCTACCCCTTTCACCGCACCCAGTGCACATGACTGAATCCTCTGCTCATCAGGTGGAATTATGAATGGTTGCTGTGACGGAGGAGGTCCCTGTCAGACACGTGGTTTTGAGTTTGTCACCGTGGGATGTTGTGTGGGGTTGACCGAAAGTCTCGCTGGACAGTGGCAGGGGGGCCACAGGGACTCCGCCCTGCATATTGCTCAGCTGAGCAGGAGGACGCTGCCCTTGCTCAGTGTGATGCCCTCTGTCTTTCTGTTTTCATTCTGCTTGTGCCTTGCCTTTTGTCTCCTTATACGGTGCCAGCCAGTACTAACAAGGGACGCGGCAGCCCGAAATCTGACTTCTTGTTGGACAGGAAGCACAAGGCTCACCATCCCTTTTACCTTCTCTGCCTTAGCTGTGTGTGCAGCGTACTTGGGCTGTCCCTGGACCCCCAAGGAAGGGTATTTGTCCTCCTCACTAAGGGTTATACAGAAGCAGGGCTGCGTTGAGGAATCGGGGTTGCTCAGAAGACTGGCTAGCGATTTATATTTCTAGGGCTCAGGCATCATAAAGGTCAGCATTTCCTAATGCTTTCCTTGGCAACAGCAGTGATATTGCGAACTTTTATGGAATTTGCATCTGAGTGTGTGAGAGGGGAAATAGCATCAAGTTAAAGCAGGGGACATGAGGACGTCTGTGCTGCTTTATGAGGCTGTGGTTGTAACTCCAGCTGGTATTTGTGCCAGCCTCATTTAGCTGTGCTCAGGTAACAATAGCAGCAATGCTGCCACAGCGTCAGCCTGGGAATAGGGCAGAAACCACAAGATGTGCCCAGGATCCCTAGAGAGGAGGTGCTCTGATTGTCAGAGCATCCTGAAGTCTGTGCTGCACTCTTTATTGCTCTTGCTGCCCCTGCTAGAGAAATTAAACCTTCACAGGGGACTATCTTGTCTTTGCAGTGTATAAATGCGTCCTGAAATTAGTGTTGTCCTTCTGTTGCGAAAGGCTTCCTGCGGTTCAGATGGGCGAAAAGTAGATTTTTGTGATTTGGACAAATTGCTCCTAAACTTACAGATTAAATTTACAGATTAAAGTGGTTTGGTTTTGGTTTTTCTGTTCATGGGGAATGTTCTGTCAGAATATGTTCTTGGAGCTTGCCTGTGAAAACAGCCCTCTAGTTGGGTGCCTCCTAGGCACTGCAAGATTGCAACATCTGAGCCATAGGTAAATGGAGAAAATCCTTTCAGTGCGTCTGAGATACAGTTGGTTTGTTGCATCCTTATTTACTAATGAAGCATAGCTGATGTAGGTGGTATCAGAAACTTCCTCATCAGGAGGCATTGGTATGGTTGTTCCTGGACTACATGCTCGTGCAACGCCGCAGCAGGATGTTTTCCCCCCAAAAAAATCTTTGTGGATTTATAATGGTCGTACTGATAAATTAACTGTATTCTAGTTAAAGATTTTTCTGTTAATGGGTCAGCTGTTTGCAACATTGCTTCAGTGTCATTAGCTTAGAAACTAGTTTTAACCAGTTATAGCAATTGCTTTCATGTAATTTAGGATTTACATAGTTTAATGAAAAGATGATTAAGCTCTGCATGCTCCCTTCTGGTTCCTTTTACTGACCACAGCCTGCTTTCCAGAAGTAACCTGCCACCTGACAGAGAGGCCCATGGGTTTGGGAGCACACCACCAAAATGCTGGGTGTTCCCAAAGCAGCTTATGGACACCCGGAGATCTGGAAGGGGGGCGAGCACCTCCTTTAGCAGCCTCCTACCCAGCAGGGTGGTTGTCAAGATAGGACTGATCGGCTCAGGTCAAACAGCCTGTCTGCCTAGACCAAGCAGCTTTGCTCACTCTTGAATCCATCTGGAAGCTTCTAAATCAGCTTTATTTTGCCTAACCGGCTCGTGAGCTCCCTGCATCAGGAGTGGGCAGGTGCTGTTTGTAAGATGCTCTTGTTCTCCAAAAAATGACTTCATGTTAGGTTTCTCTGTTGCAAAATCAAAACTCTGTTAATGTGAAAATGTCTTTTTCAAGCAGGGTGGGATTACAAATGCCAGATGTCCTAGTCATATATTTTAACTGTTCTCTAATACACTGAAATGTTTGTGAGTGATTTGAAAGACAAGTGCAAGAAATCATATCTTATTTTAATTTCTTTATGGGGATTTAATAAGCTTTGTAACATCTGTGGCTATAAATAAAGGTTGATGGTCTGGTTTTTGGTTTTGTTTTTTTTTTCTTTGCAGCCTTTTCCTCATTGTTCTTGTGATTTCAGACATTATGGCTTTGGTAAGTTGTTGTTGCATATTCTCTTCAAATAAGATCAAGAAGCAGAGGGTTCTCTAATTCCATCTAGAGAGATCTGAATTTGTTTCAGACTTCAAAGTTTTTGTAACTAGGGCAGTGAATTGGTGAAATCCTACCATAATTCAGAGATAAAACTCCAATCACCACTCTTTGAATTTCATGCAATTGATGCTTCTGAAGAAGCAATATTCTCATAGTACTAAGAGACAAAAATGAAGTAATAAGTTATCATTCTGAGTTTCTCATGTGCTTTCCAATCAAATTCCTAGGAAGAATTTAAATAAGAATATCAGTTGTAGCTCTGTGCAGGGCTCAGTTGATTTTTCAGGAATTTTGAACCTTTTGCTCACCCCACCTTCCCTTGAAAAAGAGAAGAAAAGGAGAAATGTGTTACCCGCCAGTTCTGTTGGAGTTGTCAGAATCGAGGAGATCAGCAACATCTGAAAAGACATTTTGTGCTCTTTGTAATAAGCTGTTAGGGAATGCTATCTTCAGAAAGCTTGCGTCCACAGACCAAGCTAGCTAAAACAACCCAAAGTTGAACAATACCCCAACGTAATTCTTGCAGATGTTTTCGTTGCCCCCTCAAATTGTCTTCAACCCAGCCAGCAGTGCCACTGGGTATCAGAAGGCAAACAGAAACCTATTCAAAGCAGGAGGTAGAGCTGGTGTTCTCACTTCATACACGCTGTTTTAGTTTTGTCCCTTTGGAGTAAGCATTCCTGATGTGATTTTCTTGTACAGTGTGATCTGTGGATCTTACCTCATAGGAAAAACAGTAAGTAAAAAACCAAATAATGACTAATTTGTCTGTAGAGTGAGAAATGGAGAAGGTATAGTTTTGTGTAGTTTTGAATAAACCTGTATCACTCATCTGATTTTTGATAACTTCCACAGGAAAAGGATTAAAATACCAGTAAAGCACACTAATAGCATTTCACTAATAAAATCAGTTTAACTAGACCAACAGAAGAGTAGAGGCATGTACTGTTGTGTAGCAAGCACCAATATACCCAGGTCTTACATCTCACGTATTCTCCTGTTTTGGTCTAACTATTTTAAAACAATTAGTAAAGTATACAAAGCAAAATATTACCAAAGAGGTTTGATATGCAGGAGCTGTGTTGAGAAATGAGAAAGTTGTCAGGAAAAAAAAAAAAAAAATGAAAGAGAACTGGCTTATGGCCTTGAATCAATGTAGCCACCAGCTAGAATTTGCAGGGTTCACTAACAGACAAGTTCTGTCTTTTCTCCAAACATTATTCCCATTTTACAGGTGGGGAACTGCCAGAGTTGCCCAAAGAAATTTGTGGTGGAATTCCGTGAAAACAATATGGAGCCTCCTCTTTGGCACTAGGCATTATTTGGGATCCCGTTATTTCAAATAATAAGGTGGTTTGGCTTTTCTTATTGAAAAAGTTCTCTGCTGGTAATCTTATGTTTCTTGCCAGCCCAGCCTGACAGAACTTTAGTCCATCTTTAGCTATTTGTGTTTGATACCATGTTAAATCTATTTCTGGCTCCTAGACTATTCCTTACTTTGGTCCAGATGAGCAGTCCTGGAAAGGTCTTGCCCTTGTTCTACTTGAAGAATTAGAAACTTGGAGTAAACAGCCTGAAAACATGGTTTTTAATTTTGTGTTTCAAATTGTGCAATGTTGATGTACTAATCAAAGTTGGTTTATTTCCTAGCATTTTTTCTTTTTGGTTAAAGATTATGGAAGTTGGCTGGATATTGGAACAAGGTACAGTATTTTTTTGCCTCCATTGCATTTTTAAAAGGCTCATAGGTTAATACTGTTGTTTATCTACTCAGAACTCGTGTAATTTTTTCCAATTACTCTCCTTCATCAAATGCCTCAGTGATATTCCCCATACTTAAAACGCATGTGCAGATGTCTATGCACACATGTATACATGCGCATATATATCCCAAGCTAAAACTTGTGTCTTAAAATCTGTGCCAGAGCAACATGGAGTAAGTAATGAATCTAGCATGGGAAGAAATACAGTTAGTAGGATTCGTTTGATTTCTAAAGAACAGTAATTACACAAAAAATATTTTAATTACTGTTTTGCATTTTAATTAGTTGTAACCACTGTAAAAATAACAATTTCACAAAATTGTTAATTGTCTTGAATCTAGTTAAGCGTCCATATACAGTCCCCTGTGAATTAATGAACCTTGTGCAAATATGTTGTTGACTACCAAGACCCATACATTTATCCTCCCCCTAGTTGGGGAAGAGCAGATCTGTAGCATTTAAACATAGAAATCACAGCTAAAATGAGAGAATTGGTTTTGCATTATGAGTCGTACTAGCCTCCACAGCATACATCATGGGGTAGGCTTTCAGCTGTTCGGTCTTATTTGTGAATAGTCCAGAAGGAACAAATACAAGGAATACACATTTCAGATTTACCTTCCCTGAGTTGTGGAAATAGATAATATGCTGTAATAAGCTTAGCAGGGAATGTGTTGTTAATAATCCAGCCAATCTGGTCACTTGACACTTATTTAAACAGAAGTTGAATAGTGAACCATTGTTAATATTCTGTACAATCTACATGTACCCTGTGCTGTGCTTTGAGCCCCAATGTTCCCTCCAGAGCATGCATGCATGTACACACACGCGCGCACACGTGTTCTGCCCATTTTCTCTGGAGGTTCAAATTCCTGCTTGTCGCTCCCTTTTGAAGGTTCCTAATGGTAGGAGGAACAGTTAGGTCGCTAGTAGTGGAAACGGTGCTTTAACATCACACTTCCTTGCTATGGTCAGTTTATGGTAAATCAGATGGCCTCGTCCTTTGGTTTGAATTCCTATGCAGATTAATAAGAGTATTAAAGACATCAGAAAAGCTCTGTTCTGCTGGGCAAGAAGCTTTCCAATTGGGACTTAGCAAGCAAAAATATAAATTGTTACAAATACCCCAAAACTTCCTCTCTGATACACAGTCTTCATAGCGTAGATTGGCAATGCTGATAGATTGTTGGATCCATTTCAGCTGGAAGTTTGCCTTATCCCAAAGAGTTTAGGGGAGCTCGTTATGCACAACCGTAATTCTGCCTCTCCGCGTGTGTGTTTTGAGCACTGAAGAAAGCACTGAAAAAGTCCTTTCAGAAGAGTAATTTGTGATTAAATTTTAACATGGTAATGCATAATGCTCAGGCAGCCTTAAATTTGTCATTACTTCACTTTTGAGTGCTTGGCTTGGCCACCTACATTATTTTATTGTAGTCTCTTTATATATGTTTTACATGTATGTGTGTATATGCATGTAAGATTAAAACGTCTAGGTTGCATAAGAAAAGAGGCGTGGAGCTGAAGTGGTCCTTCTTTTACCTTTATGTATGTGTGTATATGCATGTAAGATTAAAATGTCTAGGTTGCATAAGAAAAGAGGCGAGGCCATAGGCGTGGAGCTGAAGTGGTCCTTCTTTTACCTTGCATGAGCAATATTTTGGCACCTGAACGTTCTCCTCTGAGCAGATTTCTAATGTGTGATCCTCAAGCTTCAAGCTTGGCAAAATTAGCAGGCAACAGCAGAAGATTTGTTGTTGTTATTGTTGTTTATTCCTGAAAGGGAAGATGAGTTTCACGGGGTTTGGGGCAATTCCCAAAACCGGTGAGAGAGAGATACTAACATGGCTCTTTCCTGTCCTCCTGTTACAACTGCAGCGACAGCTCTGTGGCATTCCCATTGCAGCGTTGCCTGTTGTTGCTTTGACAGCAAGATCTGAAAATATCCCATCTCAGTTGACGGTTTAGGTGTTGCCAAAATTTTCTTGAGAAGGCTGAGTCAGTTAAGGAAATGGCGGTTCTTTTTTCTCCAGCTGTTTGTATCTCAACAAAACCTGTGTAAGATTTCATGGAACAAAGAATAGGAGCACCCTTAGGGGCAGCTGCTCTCATCTATTTTTTTTGTGGCACTGATAGGAGGTGTGTGTGTGTGTACGCACGCAATTATCAGGGTTCATTTTATATTACTAGTTATGACATCATTGAAATCACAAGTGGAAAAGCAGCAATTTAATTGCCCAGTGAAGATTCATTCCTCTTTTCTGTCAGAGTCCAGTGGTATATGTGCTGCATTTGCAAAGCTTCTGATGTATATTTCTGGACCCATTCTATTTTGTGGTGATAGCTTCCTATGGATTTTCTAATTATCATGCTTCAAAACTTTTGTATGTCCTCTCTCTATTACTATGAATGTGCAAGTTCAGTAGGAAACCCTCATTAGGCAATACTTGAGTTTTTCAATACCAGTGCTCAGAAGTTTCATGTGTAAGAACTGGTTTTAAATCCCTTGCGATAAAAAGAAGGCCTTCACTGCTTTTTTTTATGGTGATGTTTTGTTTCCTTATGGATCTCTCTCACTGTTTGGAAGCAGGGTTTGTTTACTGAACTGACGTATTTCTTTTTCTTTTACTTTTACCTCTGACAGCTGGCTTTTACATCTCCTTCTACCGTGCCTTAACAACATTACATGTCATTTTACCGTGCCTCATATCTGCCTTAACAATGTGATGTCTTTATTCTCCTGGTTGAATTCCCCATGCCACTAAGTATTGTCTTTGAATGTGAAGAGATTTCTACTTTTCCCACTCTTCCAGATCATTAATGAAATGCTGAGTAACAGCAGATCCAACATAGTCCTGTGTTACCACATTCAGCAAATTATCAACGCACCATTGATTCCCTCCTCTCCGTAAATTATCAATTACCATATCTATTTATGGCATCTTAAAAAGTTTTCAAGCCCCTTTGCTTAATGGTCATGCCAAAATCAATGTGAACTTGTTTTTCAGAGAGTGCTTTTCATTGTTTGGATATAATAATGGGATAATAAGCTTGCAGTGAATGCAGAACTCATAGCAGTGGCTTATGCAAGCTTTTGAGGTTTGCTAACCTTATCTTCTACCTGTATATCTTGAGATCACCCTGAATTGCATCATATGCCCTAGAAGAACACACCATTACATTTCATAAAAATAATAATGCAGTTTTCCTAGCATTTTTGATGTATCAGTGTGTAGTACATGATCATGAGAAGTTTGTTCTGACAGATTTTTTTATTTTTTAATAACATACAAATGGAATAGCTAGCTTTTCGGCTTCTTTGTCACTAAAATAACTTCTCTATAGCGTAAAAGGTATGTTTATCTATAGATATATCTATAGATATCTATAGCCTTTAAAGCCTACTATCTATACAGTACATGCAATTTGTAAATAGCTGTATATTCAGATAGTCAAGATAAACCCTAAAGCTAATTTATATGACAGTACTATACAGTTTTAGACAGACACATACTGTACTACTCCCTCTTTTTATAATGGTTGGTGGAAGATAGAGAGAAAGAATCTTAACTGTTCTGCAGTTTCAAAGTTCAGGGGACATAGATAAAGCACACGAGACTGTTTTTTAGGTTTTAGGATAACAGAATCGGTTTCAGGTTTGGGATGCTGGGGCTTCTAGATCTGACTGTTAAAACAAAGGTCTTGTAACTAGGAGGAAAACAGTGTTTACCAACAATTTCTAAAACAGGAGCTAGGGGTGATGTGCTTTGTGATTTGTTTTGTGTGAAACAGAGGAGAGAGGGTGTGGGATCCCAGCTGGAAATGCAGTAGACTTAAAATTCAGAATCTAAATCTGGGGTCTCAGTGCGTGCTTGGGAACAATCCCACAGTTCAAAGTAGCGTGTCGTGTAGAAATAAGGTCCTCGGGCTCTTCTGGAGAGTGCTCTTCCAAGTCCTTGCACGAGTTGTTTTTGTTTTACTTGTTTTATTTCTAGGGGTTTTTTAATTGCTATGGTAACTTACTCTATCTTCCTGTCTTCCCAGCTTCTAATCAGCTCTGCCATCTTAGGAATTAGCCTGTCTTGGGAGAAAGCCACGTTTTGGAGCAAGATTGATTCCCTCTCACCCCCCTTCATTTTTTACTGATCTTTGATTCTTCTTGTCTTTGATTAGTGCTTCTCACCAAGGTACACTGTCACAAATAAAGCCAGGAGGTGGTAGTACCTTGTATGTCCTGCTTTTGGTTCCTTGCCACCAAAACAGGTGTCTTCCTCCCTGATACAAAATTTTCCTAGCGCCAGCTTTGCCTGTTGACCTTGAGCCATACGTAGGGCACTCCCCTTTCCAATTACCAGTGCTGTCTTACCTTAGATCATTTCTGATCCCCCTACACCAGCTACCTCTTCTCTACCATTACCTGTCCCTGCCCATCTCATCCTTTGTAAGCATTGCCCCACTGTGCTGTTCTCTTGTACCTATTTCATGTCTCTTCTTCCTCCACATGGATCTAACTTGCTTGGAGTAGAGAATCTTGCTCCTTTTTCTTACTAGCTCAGGTTTGACTTCTGATGGAGCTTGTTTTGAGAACTACTTGCTTCACTGTAACTACAGGTCCAGCCAAGGGTGCAGTTCTGGATTGTATAGGGATGAAGATTTTGCTGCTGCTGTTGTGGCATATACCTGCAAGAGTCTTGCTTTGTTTTTTGTTTAATTACAGCATTACCCCAGCCTGAGAACTAATTTACCAAGCAGAGCTGCCTGCAGGCACTGCAGTACCAGTTGCTGATAGCCCCAGAGGTGCTGGCTGTTCATAATTATGTGACACGTAGACTGAAATTGTTTTTAATTGTGCTCTATGGCATAATATATGTATGTATTTCTTTACTCTGAACATCTGATGTTTTAATAAAGGAGCGTAACTATTCAGCCTTTTGCAGTATAGCAAGGGAGAAGCATGTGCAGCATTCTCTTCTTTACAAAATTACGGAGGGGACAGTCCCTTGACTGACAGGTAGCTAAGCAGAGTTTGTGGATGCTGTTTTTTTCCTTTGACAAATCCCCTCTCTGTGCCCGTCAAAATCATTGATTAGTATCCACATCCGGAAAAGCTCCTTTTGGAGCAGACAGGGGAGGACCATGCTGATGACAGCAAGTCGCCAATCTTCTGATGACTGTCTCAGGGTGTCTGTAAGAATAAAGGCAGGGTCTTATTTGGCTTCTGATTTTCAGATTTCTCATTCAAACTCTCTTTGAAAGCTAGAAGGAAAGTAGTGTTGCTACTTACACGGAAAACTACAATTCTGGTGCCAAGTGAGAAGGAAAGTTGAGGTGTTACTAGGAAGGTATGAGACATTAAGCCACCAACCTATTTACTTAAGGCTGTTCCCTCCAGAGCCAGGCAAACTTCCATACCTGTGGTGCTTGACCAGTCCCCTGAGGGCATGTTACGCCATGAAGATAACTGCAAGGAGGGTTTGACTCGGCAGTTGGCAACATGTCCTTTCCCATGGAGAACTGAATTGAGCCTGTAACACACCCAGGTGGGCTTCCAAGGGCAGCTCTTGAGGGAGTTGTGTTATCTTTGTTATTGTAAATGTGCTGTGAACTACGAAGCCCAGAGTGGACTGACCAGGTGGAAGTGCGCTTTGTGCCCGACTTCACACTCTCGCTGTGTCATCTTACACATTCCCCACAGAAACAGAGCAGCAGTATGGCTCTCATAGGCCTGCTGTTCCGCTTAGCTAAAGCTGGAGCGGGGAGATGCTTACAGGAAAGGCATGCAGGAAAGGTGGCTCCTGTCTGGTATTTTAAACCTTGAGTTGTTCGTGTTAGTGAATATTTTCAGTTGCGCTGTGTGGAGTGGGAGTTTACAGAGATGCAAGCTGCAGGCTGTTGAGGTGGATTATGCTTGTTGAGGTCTGAGCCTGTTTGGGCTGGTGGATTTTTGTAATTGCTTTCTTAAAATTGTGTAATTTCAGCAAGGTATTTGTGAGAAGGCTTAGGCAGGCTCAACAGAAACAGAGAAATCTTGTAGCGTGAGTCAAATTCCTTTCAGTGTTGTCCATCCACGTTGGTCAGACCCCAGCTCCTTTGGTTGCTGATATTCTGGCTGTGGAAGAGTTCCCGCTCATTCGTGAACTTTTTGGTTTACTTTTATTCTCTCACACTGGTTAGTGGCCAAGCTATGTTAAGAGCTGGTGCTTCTCCACTTCACAGAGCTAAATTGCACTAGGCTAGCACCCGGGCTGTCACAGTCTCGGGGTCGTGAGGATTGATAGTGCTGGCATTATGAGCTTTACTGCTCTTCTGTGGCTAAATTCTCAAACTGAATGAGTCCTCTGGCAGAAATTCCAGATCATTAAACCAGCAAGTGCTCCTTGCAATCCCTTTTTGTGACTAAAATCAGACTTCATTGAGTCTGAAGTTACCCTACTCGTCCTAAAGAGCCATCTGCTTTGAAATAGTGGAGATGGGCACATCAGGAGGTATGGAACGCCAGTAGATTCAGTAATCCCAGGGAAAAAACAAACAGCTGTACTGGATGCATGATGGGCAGGGTTGTTTCACCTGCAACTCCAGCCTGAAATGTCAGTGGATTTGGAAAAATTCTGATTTCTTAATGGCTAGTGGTTTACACTAACAGCAGCTCGATTCAGAAATTGAACACAGGATGCTGAATCTCCACGGTCAAATCTCAGTCTGACCCTAAGTAGCTCATCTGTACCACTAGTCAATGTCAGGTACCACAATTTGAGCAAGTGGGGAACAAATTTTCTGCTTGTTATCCTTTTAATTGTTAGTGACTTCAGGACTTCCTAACCCAGAACCTGCATCTTCGTATTGTGTTTATTAGCCACTCTTGAACTCATTGCTTTAATCTCTTTGAAACCACGTGTTACCACAGCAGAGAATTCTGCCATTTTTAGAAATGTTGAGTGAAAAATTAGTGGGGCTTTTTCCTTAAAGCTGCTCATCACTGGAATAGTGTTTTTTCTAGAAAATTGCACTTCAGCTGACATAAATATCTGAGTTTTCTTACTACCAAGGAATGTCTACCTGATGGCAAGTTCTATATTATCAGTTCATAGTAAATGGAAGCTTTGCAATGGTTTCAGCCACGTATGTTGAATTACCCACTTGAATTAAAAATACACTGAGTACCCCTTATTCACTTGGTATACACTCAGTTGTGTTTTCTGTTGTCTGCACCATTTTATTTTGTCACAGACTCTGTTTTTTACATGATAGTGCTGCTATAATAGTTGTCTTCCAGGAGCAGCATATATAGAATGACATACTAGGCCAATAATTAGGCCTAGTTGAAAAGAAAAAAAAAAAATATTCAGAGGGTTGTTTATGTTTGGTTTTTTTTTTTACTCTGAAAATTTGCAATTTTCTCTCACTGCTTTTATCTGTCTCCTCCTTGCAGCATTAGCCACTATGTGCTGGTGATGTCGTTGACCATATTTATGATGCTAATGAATGGACTGGCCCAGCTGCTAACTACAAAGAGACTTGAACTTCCCAGAAGGACTAAGCACCATTCCACGTGATAAAGCAATGAATCTTCCTGCCTTGTTCACATCCTCAGGCTTCCGCTGGACCAACCTCCACCTCTGGAATGTAAATATAAGTTAACAGCCTAAAGTGCCAAAGTCCCATCCAGGAGTCAGAGTGTTCTGCTAATACAGGTTAAACACTGCCCCGTGACTGAAATTTGCATTTAGAGATTGCCATTGAGACCTAAATGGGCTTTAAAAAGCTTCAGCTTTATTCTCCAAGTGTACATATCTCTTGAAAATAAAAACAAGGGACCTTTTCAAAAGACATAGGCAACCATTTTGGGGGAGTTTTTTTGTTGTTATAACTTGTCTGCCAGCTGTTTGTTTCTCTCTCACATGCTCACTCTCATTAGGAGTCTGCAAAGTCCCAACTTCATTTCATGTCTCGCGTAAGCATCTCACAGACTAAAGCACATAAATTAAATCAGTCTGGGCAGGTCACTGATTTGTATGTTGCTGATGTGGCACACGCATTTGAATATCTCTGAAAGTGGCTTTTTGCAAGCTGTGTCAAGGTGCACGTGAGAGTACGTTGAGGCAGGTTAAGACTGGTGCGCTGCGAGGCCTTTGCTGAAAGCCAACAGCTTTTGGCTAACCTCGGTGGGGACTGCTGCCACTGACCGTGCTCTCCTGCTGCCTCCTGGGTTTGGGTGAGCTGAGCAGTATGCCAGATCAGGTAATTCATCCAAATGAAAAGGAACCTGATTAAAGAATTGTAAAATAGCATTCAGAAAGATCCCCTGGTCCAGTGGTGGGGCAGGCAGGAAGGCTAGGGCTGGTTGTTTCAGTGGCAGCCCAGAGTCAGATCAGCATAAAGAGCTCATGAAGCTGCAGCTGGAGTGGGTGGTTTGCATGGAGTGATGCCACTTTTTTTTTCCTTTCCACCTGTGTTCTGCTCCTGATTACAAGCGTCAGCCTGGGTAATGGCTGCACTGTCAATCAATCACGGACACAAATCCCCGGTTGTACACGGAGCACGAGTGAGAGCAAAAAGCCAGGGTGCTTAGAGGCTCTGCTGTTGTGGGTGCTTCTGGGGACCCAGTGACTGTAAATACATTGCACGAGGCTTTGAGATAGACTTGTAACTTCATAGCCCTTTCAACAGCAAGCATCAGCTTCCCTACCACTAGCCCACAGCTGATTAAGTAGCACAAACTACAGTACCCACCTACACCTCAATGCTTCATTGCTCCCCTGAAGTCATCTGTTGCGAGAATTCAAAGAAGAAAAAATTGTATCTCCTGCTCAGCAGGGAGGCCTGCACAGAGCTAGGTGTCCTGCCTTTTAAACAGCATTTTCCATCCACACCATTAATAAAAAGGCTTTTGAAGCAGATCCCTTTGCATGGTGAAGGAAGTGAGAGTAAAGGAAAAAACTTCCTTCTTTCTGTGCTATTGTATGATGGCATCACTAAAAATCGTGCTGTTCATCGAACATATATAAAATTATACATGTTCCTTTTCCAGGTTAAGTAAAGGCGGCCTGCCTACCTAGGTAAGGACCAGTAATTAGTGTCTTTTGGCAGGACAGATGATGCGTCGTGACTCCAAAGCCATTAACATCCCTACATACTATCAGTACCCTCTAAAAACTTTTTGTCATGCTTGCCCTTCCACCTTTTGCCCTTGGAAATCCTGGGGGGTCTGGCTCCTACCTTAGATTGAAAGAATCAGTTTATTTACAATTCATTAAGTAATATAATTACAATTCATTAAGATCTTAAAATAGTCCATGCTTGACTAGCAAATATATGTACAATATCTACTGAAGAAAATAATGCCCGATTTGATAAACAATGAGCAGCCTTCTCCTGTCAGGAACTGAGGAGTCCTCGTTCTGCTAATAATTTGTAATTGCCTTGGTACCATTTTCCATGTGCTCCTAAAGGAAATCCTATGAATTATAATAGTATTTGTCAATTCTTGAACTTGATCCTTAAGATTTTGATACTTCTTGACTTTGTCTGCCACTGCATCTGCCAAAAATGCTGATTTATTCTCATATCTAACTGTGATGTCTGCTACTAGGGCCTGATCTCCTTTAATGAAAACCAGGTCTGGCTTGTATAATTAATTTTGTTTGTCCTTCAGCAGCAGCTCCTGGAATATTACCCATTCCTTTTTTTTGGCCTCATCCACCCATAATTTACAGTTGATTATGTCTCTTAATCCTAGCATCCTGTACTGTAGGGCAGTAACCAGTAATATGTGAACAGGTCTCATTTTCCACCTGCTGGTGTCAGCATGATTTGAGTCTCTTGTCTGCCCCTTGCTAAAAATTCTTTTGTGGATTAGGCGTTAGCTCTTAGCTGTAACGTCATGATAAGCTTTCTGTAGGGAATGCCTCTATAAAATTCAAGCCAGTTGTTACTGATTTTATCCTTCTCATAGCTGGAAATTCCATGGCCCTGGGATACCAGCTTGGTCCAGTTCACAAATTCCTGGTTTTGCCAGTTACAGGGTCTAAGAAAGATTACTGTTAGAGTGGGTATCTCCCGTTCCAAGGCTAATTCCTCTCCCCCTAATTCCTCTGATACCATCATAACCATTCTCAGGTCCCAAATAGATGGAATTTTACCCTTATTTCCTGCTACAATCCACACTCTTTTGAATTCTTTCTCAATACCTTCCTGCTCAACAACTGCTCTTAAGGTCTTGTCTGAACACAGCACAATTCTATGTAGTCTTCGATCCTGTATGCTGGGGATCAATCCCAAGAGACTGGTAATACCTAAACCTCCGTCCTGAGTGCTGGAACACAGGATAGCATCACAAGTACTTTCCAGAAGATGTAACCATTCCTTGATGGCTGCTCAAATTGCCAAATCAAGGGTTTCTAGGTACATAGCTTTCACATCGGCTTGGTCTGCCAAGTAGATCAATTGTGGAATAGTATATCCTTTCAAGATACCGACTTTCTGAAATGGCTTCAGTGAAGCCTTCCCAATTCGTTGTAACCATCCCTTCACTTTCTCCAGTAGTTCCAGTTTTGCTGTTCCAGTCCATGGGTCAATGCATAAGCCCTTTTCAGAGCTGCTGGGCTCAATCATATTGAGGGGGTGCCATTAATTGCCCATGAAGGACAGTCGTTGATCGTGTAAGAGTTTTTTTGTCAACTGGATTTACAAGCCATGGCACTTCTCCCCTTGCATCTTGAGGCCAGTTAGTTTGCAAAAGACCTCCAAAATTCCAGTATTTTTCTGCATCCCTTTCCATGGATCCACTCAACAGTACCAAGTCATTGGCAAAAGCCATAGTTGTTACATTTTTCGAATCCACTTCCATCCTCCTTCAACTTGCAGAGTAGGGGGTCCACAGGTAATTTGAATCAAACTGGGGACATTGGATCACCCTGTTTTACACCAATCTGAATCCCAATGGGATCTGACTGTTCATTCTTTAGGTCAGTATGAGTACTGATGTTATGATACAAGTTTGTAATCAGGGCAATAATGTGATTGTCCATGCTCTTCTGTTTAAGAGCCAAAATGATGTGAGAATGGCTTATGGTATCAAAGGCTTTTGCTAAATCAATGAAGACTACCCCAGGGGTTGATGTTCCTTCTTGGCATTATGAATTAAAAGGTGTAATAATTCCAGATTTTCTGCACATCCCAATGACTTTATAAACCCCCTTTGTTGTGTATTAATGGGACATACCATAGTCAACCTTGCTATTAAAATCCCTGGGAACAACCTTAAAATGGTTGATCCGATAGTAATTGGCTGCCAATTATTGATATCATTCTCACACTCTGGTAAAGCAGATTTTGATATTAACACAGTCCAACATTCTCTTACTATGTCCAGTACAATACCAGATACCAACCATAGTTTGCAAAGTTCCATTAATTGGGTATAGTGAGGATCTGTTGTAATGAGATCTCTCCAACTAAGCCTGACTAGTCCTAGTGCTGTGTTCTTACTCATCTCTTTGATGTTTTGAGAGATGTCTTTCACTGTGATCATGGCTTCAAATGCCGAGTTGTGCACCTGGCCAATAGTTCTGAAGGCACCTAGGCCCTTGAATGTTCCCAGCAATTCCCATCTTGACTTGAACACCTTGTCTACCTTGCCCAGTAGGATACTGCACATCGTGGATTCCAAATAGGCTAGGATGGTACTGGCAAGTTTCTCTCTATCCAGGTAAAACAGCCACTGGAACTGTAGGAATTGCCCTGGCTTCTTGGCCCTCTTCTTCATCCACTCCTTTGGTGGTTCAGAAGGAGCAGCCCTGTGGGCCATTTGGTGCTTCCAGCCTTGGCTTGCTTTCAACTCAGTAGACTTCATAAACAGTCCTCAACCACATCATCAACCAATATTGATGGATCTCCCTTCCCTTTGATCACCTTTTGAAAAGTTCCACGAAGAATGGGCAGCTTTTCAGATGTCAACCAATTGGAAATCACATTTTGATGATGGGGCCTCAGTCCCCCTTCTACACACAATTCGATGTCCACAGGATGTTCTCCTCCTTTTTCTAGATGTTCCGTCCCTCCATTCTTGATCTTTTTCCCTTCTTTTCACCAGACTCTTATGAATTCCTCTTATTGCTTAACTGTTTAGTTGTTTTGGACGGAATATGTTCTGCAATCAACTTGTTGATGTTCTTACTCCCATCGTGCTGCTTATCCAACTTCCGCAACAGCTCCACCTCTTCCTCTGTCCAGCACTGACGATGTACCCCTGCGTCACACTCCCAACTTGCAGCCAGGCCTTCCTATCTGGGAGCTGGTACATGCGGTAGGAGATGCTGGCAGCCAAGGCTAGACATTCGTCATGAGGGCTGCTCCGATACTCTTGCCATCTGGCATTTGGCTGTGGTCACATGTCTGTTTAACAACCTGGAAACTAGTCATCCCTCTGCAGGAAGTTTGGCTGGGAGAAACCAGTCACAAACCTCCATCTGCTTTTTGAGTGCTAGAAAAATACCATGTCATGGGCCTGCAGTCATCCACGCAGCTTTGGAGTGCCTCTTGAGAGTGTCCGAGCACGGGAGGGAGTCACTTTTCCACTAGGTGTGGTCCGGTGGTCCAACCGGGCAAGTTGCTAGCACAGCTGGCCTCAGTCACAGAAGATATTTCACATTTGTTAGACTGTACTCTCAGACTTGCATGCCAGGAGGTGGGCATGTGCCCACTGCTGGTGGTCGTACCATACAGCCAAGGCAAGGAGCAACCATGAGCAGGTAGAAAGTTGCTGCTGCAGCAAAGACTGTGTGTAAGCATGGGGATCTGCCACGCCTGTTCTCCTGAGATCCAGTGAGTGTCTGCTATGGAGACCTGTCCCCACCTCAGCCCCAGCCTACAAGGTGCACTGTATCGTTGCAGGGTACTATATCATCAGCTTTGCGTGACCTAACTGATGTCTTGAGACCTCTGCCTACAGCACTGTCATTTCAGTACGCACAGCTATGGGCAGCTGTACCACTGAGCATCCCAGTCTCCATTGCTGGAGTGATTTCTTTGCAAAACTACTGTTTGTAGAGCAAATTCACTGATGGGAGCAGCTGAACAGCTGGTGTTGGTGTGATGGGAAGAAATTGACTGAAAAAGTGGGAAGGTGGGACCCACAGGGCTGCCACCCTGAAGGCACACCTTCTGCAAACATGTCAAAACTGCTTGTTATCTATGACAAGACCGAGCGGATGTCCTACCTACCAAGTGAAAACACTGGAGGTACACGCTGTCTGATGCTGCAGGCTCCCCGGGAGAATGCACAGGAGCTCAGGCCTGATGTCTTTTCTTACCACAGGGGGCTGGTAATAAAAGAGCATCTCACCCCACTGCATCTGGTGCTGCTCATCTATGGCAGTAGGAATGATCCATATGCTCCGGTACGCAGGCAAGTGGAAACAGCTGTCCAAAGTACGACCCACATCACTTGCTCTTTCTGCTTATGGCTTCCATAGTGTCTCTTTCCACAAAGTAGGTTTTGGTTTTTACATCCATTCTTGTAAGAGCAGAAAGGGGACAATGAGCACAGGGGAACATTTGCAACACGCGCATTGGTTTTTCCCCAGTGCTGCCCTGCAGGGGTCTGTTGTTGTTTGCCGTTTGCTCTGGTTGGGCCATAGTGGTAGCAACCTTAGCTGACCTTTCCCTTTTCCCCGCTGATCCCTCGCATCTCTCTGCCATTTGTGAATTCCGTTTCTAGCCGAGGCTGCGGGAGTGCTGGAGAGCAGCTCTGGTGGAGAGGCAGGATTGGCTGTGCTATTCCTGTGTCTCCCCAGGGGAGGCTCTTGCCGGAGTCTTGGCCCTCACTTTTGGGTTTACTCCAGCACAGGGAGGTGTCAAAAATTCTCCCACTCAGCTACTTTACACAGCCCCATGGGGTGTGTGACAAAGTAGACTCTTCCCTCCCACAGATACGTGTTCCTCTCCTATCCAGAAACAAATGTCATCGGCAATAAAAAGTCCTCCCCAACCTTAGGAGCTGAGGTAGGGAATAACATTTGCACTCGGCTGAGTTTAAGCTTTGTTTTCATCCATGTGTGGGTCTTCAAGCATTATCCCTCCTCATGGGGCCCAGAAGACAGGACTCAGGCCACAGAAAGGTGGGCTCTGAGCCAGCAGAGCCTTGCAGGCCAGTGCAGGTATCACCCAGCCCCTGTGTTTTCAGCTAAGGGCAAGAAGGCAGAATTACCCCGAGCCCTCCTGCCTGCCTTCTGTTACCTGCAGCAGAGTTGCAGACTCTCTGACTCCTAGAGTAGGTGAGGCTCCAAACAGTGAAAACCTCAGGCAGGGAAAGGCAGGTTAAAGATCGACATTGTTATTTATGCCTGGGGCTGCACATTTTTGGTTTTTTTTACATATACATGTTGTATAAAAACCTCTGCAAAGCTTATATCTTCTTGCTTTCAGAGCCATGGACTCCTGAAGAGCTAGCTGTAAACCTGGAGTGCCCATCAGGTGGTGTAATGTGAGAGAAGCTGTACTGAAGAGCAGCTGATACAAAGATCTTTTAATCTTCAGCGCTAGGAATTGTTCTCTGCTGTTGTGTTACCAAGGCTGTACACAGCAGCCTTTTGATACCCATCCAGGGAGTGAGCTGTTCCTTCAGAGACGATGAAGCTTAGATTGTATCAAGACCTCTTATGACTCAAACTAAATGACTTCCCCCTCAGAGAGTAAATCAGATTTTACAAGCTTTAGCAATTTCAATACACGCCATGGCTGTTATTTGTAAGGCTGCTACAGCCTTCACATTCTTGAATGAGAGCTAAGATATGAATGAACATTCATGCTCTTACCTAAACTTTGGTCTCTAGCATCGCCCTTGAACTGCGATGTCTGGTTTGGCCAAGCCACGGTACAAATGTTGTTTCAGCTCCTACCACCCCAGCTAATCTGTAAGGGTGCAATGCTCATCGCTTTTCAAAATGGTCTGCGTGAATCCTTCGGTCCCTTTTCCTGCATCTCTGGGGTGGTGAGGGTACTTCTCTCGGATGCCTTTGGCAAAGAGGATGGGAGCATGGAGGGTGCCAGGCTTGCTGCTGCATCCTGATAGATGTGGGGTACTGTGAGCAGGAGCCAGCTGGAGAGAATATTTTGGAGAGCCACAGTTGTGGTGGGGAAGGGAGAACATCTCTGCCTTGCACCTGCTCTGGGGTGTGCTCTGCGTCACAATGGTGAGGCAGCTCCAGGTGCTCCCTACTCTACCGTCGCATGGCTTTGTCCAGCCTTCAGGCAAGAAACTTTGACTTTCTTCTCCTGTGTCTTGTCTTTGGGCAGCTGCTTTTGTGAGCTGCCATGGCTGGGGAAGGTTTGGGAACCTGTCTTGCACTGTTGCCACGTGGTGGGACAGCCCCAGGTCAGCCCTGGTGGTGAGATGGACCTGACCATCACAGCAGCTGGCGGTCACCAAATTATTTACAACTCTCTCCTCAACGAGTCTCTCCTGGACTGGTTACGTTAGTAAGGATGTGCAAGGTTGAATCCAGTTCATCGGCTTAAAGAGGCTCTGAATTCAGCTGCTTCCTACAAGGGCTCCCTCCTCGCCCTGGGGCAGGGCACAGCATTTTAGCATTCGAGGAGGACTGAAAAGGGGAAGAAGGCTGAAAGCGTGGCACTTGCCCCCTTCCTGTGACCTTTGAAATCAAGCTTGTCAATATTTTCTTTGTTTGTTTGTTGACTTGTGCTTGGCAGCAAGCTTCGTAACTTTCTGACTTTGAAGATGGGTAATATCAAGTGGAAACAGAGGAAAACACACCTTATTTTGTTTGCGTTTTATTTTCCCTGTGAGTTGTAGGAGCAAATGCCTTTTTTTTTTTTTTTTCTTTTATTTCCTTTAATGTTACATAAGGTAAAGCTGACATACGGGTTTGCTTTTCACTGGGGCCAGCACCGACGACAAACCTGTTAATGGCTGAATGTCATCCCATGCATTCTCTGAGAAGGGGGAGAGAGAAAGCACCGTGCTGAGATCCCCAGCCGAATGTGCGTGCAATGGGAAACGACCAGTGACGGAGCCTGCTTCTGCTCTGTATTTCTTGCCGTCTGCGGCCCTGCTTCTCGGGGTGTCACCTCCGCTGCAGGGAGATCCTTCCTGACCTGAATTGTCCTGTGATCCAGTGTACAGGCTGCCAAGTCCTGCAAGCCCTGTGCTTGGGCCAGTGGCTGAGCAAGGGACAGGAGAGTGCAGAGTCAGGCCTGAGGAGTTTAAATTTAAATCACTGCAAGCGCAATCACACCTGGGTCCAATGCTTTTGCCTCGCAGCAAGACAGGAGGAGATATATAAGAAAGCCATGTGTCACTAGCACAGCTCTTTGCTGTTCTCGCCGCCTCTTCGTCCTCAGGGGGTTTGCAGCGTTGCTCCAGCAGTAGCTGCTCGGGCCCCACCCCAAGCTTCAGGAACCACAACTGACCCAAACTGCGTGTGTCCAGTAACAAACGTCGCAAAATTGAACCGCTGGCATTTAGGGTTTGGGAAAGCTCTGACCAAGACCTAAATTCCTCTAATTAAACTTAGCTTATTGCTCTTACAGAAATGCTAAAGGACAAGGCATTCTGAGTGCAGTTCTCATACTGACTTTCTGTGGAGTAACCTTTATATATCTCAATAGACATGGCTTTTTCATTATTCTGTTGTCTTGGTGTATCAGGTAGTACAAGGCAAAAACTGCAGAGTGATTTCAACAGGGGCTGAAATTTGGTGGTGTGAGTCCCGGTGAGCACGCAAGCAGAGACAGGCTCTTGAAAATGTTATTCTTTTATTTTTGTATCAATTTCCATATTAAGTTAAGAGGCACTAGAACTTACTGTACAAAGCACTGCTATCCAGAGCTATATTTAGCTGCTCGGATGTTTGTGTCTCCATCTCACCAGATCTCCAGAAATGAGTGGATATTTTCCATCGGGGGCTTTGAGTAGGAAGCTTGTTATATCCGACCTACTGTGAAAGGAAAATACCCATTTCACTGCCCTGCATTTTTTCATACAAGCGGTATCTTTCTGCATCTCTTCTAACCTACTTTAACACATTATATTTCCTTTAAAATGCTACAAACTTACTTCCTTTAATGTAACTCGGCCATTGACTAGTATTTACGGCCAAAAGTAGAAATTAAACGTGTGTGTCGTTTTTAAAGGATTACATAGTGAAGGAAAACCTCCTAGCATTTGGGATGATGGCCAAATCTTCATCTGGGACCTGCATCGAATGCAAGCCTTCCGAAATGTTTTCACAGGCTCCTCCATTTCCTGGGGCTTTATTTCCCTGCCAATCCCAAAACGTTCATGCAGTGAACCCTGCCTAAGATTTTTTCCCCGAGTGTGGCTTTCGGCGGTTCCCCATGAGGTTCCCTCCTACCCTTGCTCCTTTGCCCATGTCCTGAGCGGCCCAGGATCGGAGCTGCCAGCCTGGCTCTGTGGCAGGAGTTTGGGAGCGTTCACAGAGTCAGCACCGAAGCCCAGGACGGTTCAGGGGATGAGTTTTGTCCTGTTTGGTGGGTCATGATGGCAACTGGTCCGTCATGGGGGAGCCTGTTTGCTTGGTTTGCTGCTTCTGTTTGTTTGTGTAAGATATATATTTTTTTTAATGATACTTAAAGCTTAGGGTTTGGTGTTGGGTTTTTTTTTTTTTCAATTAATGATTGGGAGACCAGCTGGTGGCATTAATTCATTTGAATATGACTCAATCTGAGAAGTGCTTAAGCTTCCTCTTGGAAAAAGTGGCTGACTGCATTTTTTTTTTTCCAGGCAGTTTGCTTGACAGAGAATAAATTTTTACAAAAATTGCTCTACAGAGCAAGGGAACAGAATCTGTCATTTTCCCTTCCCGGTACTAATTTCTTGCGAAAGTACCTGACATTTGGGGAAAAGCAACCTTTTCATTAGTGGATGCGTGGAAGGCCCCACGGGCAGGAGCGCAGAATAACTGGCTCTGCAATCTACAGAACTGCAACTAATTGTGTTTTAAGGCTCTATTTCAGCAAGGCACCGTTGCCGCCTATCATTCCGATACAACATATTGAAACTGAATGGCAGCAACTATATTTTCTCTCCTCTTGTAAAAACTTCTTTGTGAAAAATCACAGGAGCTGTGAGCTTTCTGAATACGAGACACTGGGTCTCAGGTAAGTGGAGGTGACATTGCCCTGCAGTTCACGGCAATTAACCTCATGGAGGGAAAGGAAAATTAAACTGGTCACTTGTGTTTGGGAGAATTACCTTGTGATACATTGCAAATACCCTCATTGTAGGCAGTTACTTAACTTAATCTGTGCCACAGTTGCGCAAATATGCTTATCATGCATTTGACAGCTTGCTCCCATTCTCACTCTAGGAGTGGCGGTGTGTGTAAGATGGATTGATGTACACGCTCCCAAAGGCAAAATGCGTGATACTTGTCAGGTTAGAGCTAAGTGGCATTATTTATTTGTTTATTTTGCAAGTCTGTGAATGCGCCTCTCTATTAAGAAGAAGAGAGTAATGATTCTGTTTAATTAACGGAGAAGTAACTTTCTTGCCAGTCCTAAGTGCCGTTTGATCTATCTGAGATGTCACAGGACTGGAGAACTCCTGTAAAGGGCTGAGGAAGCATTATTTGTGCTTGGTACGCGGAGCTTTATGAAAGCAATTTACATATTTGCACACTGAAGCATAACTACCAGCACATAAGCAGGGTGATAAATGATTAACTATAAAAGATTGACAGTTTGGGCAAAAATCCAGAGGAGCACTTAAGCATGTGCTTAACTTCAAACAACCTGGCTCTGCTGACTGTGGTGGGGCAGAGTCAGGTCCCCTCTTAAGTTCAAGAAACTGCTTGTGCATTTCAATTAAACATGTGCTTCAGTGACCTGGAGGACCAGAGCCTGGCTAAGAGAGCTTATAAAAGGGAAGAACTTTCTCTTACAACACTTACATTAGGGTGGCAGCAGTAAGTAGGACTGTAAACGGACCAGAGCTCGTCATGGATGGAGCATCCCCAGCCCCTACTGATGAAGTGGGAGTTGTCAGTTCTCTAGCATTTCTCAGATTCAGGACAAAAATAGAGGTCTTCCAAAAGCAAAAGACTAATCTGCCCATTTCAGAGCAGCGTTTTGTTCTGCGCATTCTGTTCTCTTTTGTTTTGGTTTTAATTTAGAGGAACATAAACGTATTAAATATTTTATTGTTGTTCTGTGAAAATTTCATTCTGCTTTGGCCAAATATTGCTTTCACTAAATGGCTTAATTGGAAATGGAATTAGGCCAAAAAAAGCCAAAACGCCCAACCTCCCAACAGTGTTTTTGTTTTCCGGTAACTTGAAACTCTTCCCAGCGTTCATCCTGCACTGGCCTCATGCTACCCACCAGGAATCCTGTTACTAACTTCGCTTCATCACAAGCCCCTTTCTTGCAGCATATTTGGAAGTTCCTGAAGCTCAAGGTGGAAAAAGCTGCTGTGAGCCATGAGTGTTAAGCAAAAGTTGAAGGACCAAATCAGGGTCATTCTGCTGAAATTGGTTTTGGAAGCCACCTAACAAACTTTCTTCAAACTCTGCGGAAGTGATTTCATGTGCCTGAGTGAAATTTAGCAAACTACAACTACAAGTGAAGTCCACTGCTTTCTCCTTGTAACCCTGCTAAAAGAGAATATTTGGGCTTACATCACTGTCGGGAACGTGTGCTCCTCGGGTTACCGCTTCCATCTCCAGCAGATACCTGAAAGCAACAGCTGCTCTGCATGCATCAGGCATCCGCTCAAGCATGAAACCTTCACAATGATCCCT
Organism: Egretta garzetta; assembly: GCF_000687185.1. Lineage (NCBI taxonomy): Eukaryota > Metazoa > Chordata > Aves > Pelecaniformes > Ardeidae > Egretta > Egretta garzetta. The sequence goes on from NW_009259188.1 coordinate 611,413, forward strand.
GTATGCTTTTACTTCAGCACAGAGCAGCACATGCTACTGTCACGCCTTCTTTGCTTTTTGGGAAGCTTTTTAACTCCATACTTCTAATTATTATTTTTTTCTTTATTTTACTTCTCCTGATATCATCTCTCTTAAAGTATGTCTGAAACTCATGGTGGTTGGGCGAAGCTTAATTAAAGCTTGTCAGTGTGATGGTTTCTTTCATTCGGAAGACATGCAGAGAGATGATAAGCTCATTTTTTGGAATCAAAATGAATGGATTCAGTGCCCAAAACATAGGCCCTGGGTAATTAACAAGAAGCAGAAAAGGATGGTGAAAGGATTTTTCTAGGGCCCGAATTCAGATCTAAGCAATAAGACACCGTAACTGGAGCGTGTATTTTCCACAGTATCCAGGAGACAGACAAAAAAGCATCTAGAAAGTCCTGGAGACAGAAAAAAGTTGGAAATAACAATCCAGAGAGAATGGCTGAAAAACCTCTTTACAGGTTTGAGTGCAGGCTAGAAAATGAGAAATTATCTCTGGTTTGGTTCAGACCATCTTCAAGGCTTTTGTATTTCTTTTTCCTTTTTTCCTTTGTAAAATCAACAGGATTGCGTAGAAATACCTGAATCCCTCAGCAATTTCTCCTCCAAATGGAAATAACTTGAAAGACACTGAGCGATTATCAAACAGCATGATGTACAACTACTATGAAAGTAGTCATATTTTTGTAGTCAGAGGGGAGGGGGGCCTAGAGCTTTCCCCATATCTGTTTAAAGCATCAAAGTAGATATTATGCTCCAGTGACGCATGGATATAAGCCAACAACTGCCAAAATCCAGGAATTTCCTGAAGCAGGCGGAAAGCAATGGAGCGCAAGGTCGATCACAGATCAACAGTCAAAACGCACTCTCAAGAAGGTAACTTAAAGGCTGGTTGTTACAGAACTCAAGGGCTGAATTCGCTTCACAAGTCTGTTATCATTCCTCTTTTAAAGCCAGGTTTGATACACTGCACTGATATGGAGGCTGCGGCTTTGTGTATAAGAGCGATGTGCACGTGCAATTACAGATGCCACGTTGCTGCGACTTTTCCAAGGTAACGGGTCTGGTTGAAGTGATGTTCTGACTGTCCTCTCCTACGCAACCCACTCCACTCCCTCCAGCCAAATCCTCCAGCTCCCGTGGTCTCAAATTTGTAATCCCAACCTTCACTCAAAACTCTTTGTATATTGGTCAACTCATATGAGCATGGGCAGGAGCAGTGCCCAATCGGCCATGAAGAGGGAAAAATCGCTGGCATTCATTTTCTTAATCAATCCTTGGGGAGAAGGTACATTGGGGTGGATTTTGTCACCAGTGAGTTAACTTGAGAGTGGGTGAGGGACGTGGAGGAGGAGCTCACAACTCTGCCATCAGCATTATTGAATGGTTTGGGTTTGCTTCTGTTACTAAAGGAAAACTATATATATAGTCTTGTGTTGGTTTTTTTTCCTCTGGACTGAGGCAATTCAGAAATCAGTAAATCAGGTGAGTTCATATCAGGAGAGGCAAGTTTATTGTTTTCTGTTTTAAGCCAGTTCTTCTATGTTTTGTCTTGCCTGCAAAGTCCTTCCTGCTTCCCAAATGCAAGATAATGCTGGCAGGCAGCATTTCTAATATCAGCCAGAAAAAGATGTAATGATACATGTTAACTGCAGTTTTCCATTTCATATGCTGAAAGTAAGAAAAGGGAGGAAAATAAAAGAAAGACGTGTTGATGATGCCCCATCATCATCATATTCTCTTCAGCTAACACGGGAGGAGGATGCAGGACAGAGGACAGAGACTAACTATATTGACTTCTGTTATCCCTCAGCTGGAGCTGGTTTTCAGTTTGTGAGCACAAAAAGCTTTAAGGAATAATGCATAAAATTGCTATTATCTTTGGAAAAAGTAATATTCAGCTGACTTGGCCGTTATGTAGGTGAAAGCACGATGGGTACCAAGACTGCCGAGTACATTTGCATGAGCTTAGTTGAATCGTCTAAGCCAAATGTCCCCCCTATCTGTTTCGCCCTATGCTCAGATGCTGGGGAACCTGAAAGGAAAAGTAGCAATGAGGATGCAACACTGCATGAGCAATTCCATTATATTTTTGTGATAAAAGAAGCGGCACGAAAGGGTAGGAAGAGTCATGGGAAATGCTGTCGGAGAAATTGGCAGCTCTGGGCTCTGCCACAGTGTGTGACCTCGGCCACCTTGGTAAAGTGTCTGGGATCACTTTTTTGTACTTGATTTCATTTTGAACAAAACTTCATGACACTGAAATTCCCACTGCAACCCACAGCATTTGGTAGAAGGTACGGCCTGCATCAGTACTTCCCCTGTGAAATGGGAATCGTTTGACAGGATGACCCACGCTTTACCCCTTCTCTGAAAGGTTAATAGCCTACCTGGACACAAGAGGCAATTTCCTATCACTACCTTTGTACTGCATGCAGTGGGAATCTGAGCTTGGTTGGGGTCTCTGGGAAATGCAGCAATGCAAATAACACCCCCCCACACCCCCCCAGCATTGGCTAAGCGCCATTTCCCAGATTTTGATCGCCTGGTGCTGATATGGTCACAACGGTACTTGCTGGAGCTGAGACCGACACTAGCCTTCCCAGCATAACGCTGGTATGTGCTTGCCAGGATGGATGGGGTCTTTTTGCGGGCTGGTTTTGTGGTGTTCCGAAGCCTTTGTAAGCAATTTAGAGAATATGTCCCCAGGACATTGTGATTTGGAAAACAGGCATAGGGACTGGGGCGTGTTAGCTCAGCTGCAGTTTTATTAGCAATATGGGACACGAAATAACACAAAGTTTTCATCTGGCCATAGAAATGCCTAAATAGAAGTACTTTACGACTTTGGGAGTGTTACATTCTTGTCATGTTTCTGCATTTGCAGATAAAACAGATGAAGCAAATTAAATTATGCATGCACTAAAGGAATGCATTGCTAGCCACAGCCTTTGTTAACTTGCGTGCAAATAAATAAACACAAATAACTAGAAGATGTATCTTGAAGATTTTGTAGGTTGGGGTGGGGTTTTTTGCCTTGTGCTTATACATGTAATATGTGTGCATCTATCTGAGAGTGACCCATCAGCCATGCGTGCTGCATATGTTACCTGGTGGGTCTCACAGCATAGGAGAAGCCACATGGCTGCACATCCCTCATTTGCATTCCAGTTGTATACAGCTTTGGCAATTCGTTTATGCAACTGAATGTATGCAATCATCAATAACACAGTCCGCAATAAGTCCCAATTAACGTTGCCGCAGGAATCTTCCTTCATGTTTGTGCTTGCTTCTGTAGATTTAAACGCTCAACCTTAATGATGCATTAAGGTTGTTTTCTTTTTTTTTTTTTTTTAAATGCTGTGTTTGCAGTATAAAGTCCACAATTTATTTTCTTCTCTTTGCCCAGCAGGGACACTTTTTCCACTAACTCTTTAATAAGAAACCTTCACGAGTACGAAAGCCATTTATCTTTATTAGTTGTAGATTTTGCTCATCACCTCTCTTACATTTATGAATTAAATATTTATTGATTTTTTCACAAAGAAGAATGCCCCACTGCTCAGGAAGAGCAATTACCACCAGCTACGCCCAGAGAACCATAAGCAAAACAAACTTGCGTTACTTCTCTTAAGTCATGTCAGAAGTGGCAGGAACTGAATCTTTCTTTAAATGGAGAGCCTTGTGGGGTTGGGGGTTTTTTTGCAGAAACTGGGCCATGAAAGAAGGGCTTGCATTGTTTGTTTACTTTGTTTCATTTTCTTTTTTTTGCTTTGTGATACAAGCAAAGGTGAAGGAATTTTTGTTCTCTTTCCCACTTTTTGCTTGTAATCTCATCGATAGATGAAGAGAACTGTTGAATATTCATCCTCTCTGATATTGTGTGAAACCTATTCAATTATAACAGAAAGTGATTAGCTTACTCTCATTTTTTCATGAATTAATTTTAAGGCTCAAAGGACCAGTGCGGTCAGCTAGCAGATATTACTGCGTCAAGCCTACAGCTCTAATGGGAAGTCACTGAAGAAAGGTGTGAAACCCCAAGCAGAAAACTTTCTGTTCATGTAGCATACATGAAAAATCCCCATCACTTCTGAAACTATGCAGCTTGTTTTCAGCCTAGATGATGTACTTTCAAACTGCAGCCAAGAATTTGATGCTGAGTCTGTATCTGTAGCACAGAAAACCCCCCACCAAGGAAATCAGTCTTGGAAAATAACTTAAAAATTGTTTCCCCTCCCCAGCAATATCCTGTATTGTCTGAGGCTACATTCTGGGAGCAGAAGACCTGGTGCAATCTGGGCAAGGCTGTGCCTGGCCACGTCCCCTGGGTGCCCAGGCAGGGGACAGCCAGGCAAGTGGCGTTTGCTGACCCACTAGCCACTCGTGCCCAGTCTTGGCCACATGCCCTGGGATCTCTTATTCTGCTTTTCCCTGGGATCTCTTATTCCCCCAGGCTGCTATGTCACAGAATCATAGAATCGTTTAGGTTGGAAAAGACCTTTAACATCACCAAGTCCAACCGTTAACCTAACCCTGCCATCCCACCACTAAATCATGTCCCTAAGCACCTCATCTCATCTTTTAAATACCTCCAGGGATGGAGATTCAACCACTTCCCTTGGCAGCCCATTCCAGTGCTTGACAACCCTTTCAGTGAAGAAATTTTTTCTAGTATCTAATCTAAACCTCCCCTGGAGCAACTTGAGGCCATTTCCTCTCGTCCCATCGGTTGTTACTTGGGAGGAGAGACTAACCCCCACCTTGCTACACCCTCCTTTCAGGTAGCCTCTTCTCCAGGCTAAACACCCCCAGTTTCCTCAGCCACTCCTCATCAGACTTGGGCTCCAGATCCCTCACCAGCTTTGTTGCTCTCCTCTGGACATGTTCCAGCGCCTCAATGTCCTTCTTGTAGTGAGGGGCCCAAAACTGAACATAGTATTGGAGGTGTGGCCTCACCAGTGCTGAATATAGGGGCACGATCACTTCCCTACTCCTGCTGGCCACAGTTTTTGATACAAGCCAGGATGCCATTGGCCTTCTTGGCCACCTGGGCACACTGCTGGCTCACTGTTTAGCCAGCTGTCGACCAACACCCCCAGGTTCTTTTCCGCCAGGCAGCTTTTCAGCCAAACCCAAAGCCTGTAGCAACTCATGGGGTTGTTGTGACCAAAGTGCAGGACCCGGCACTGAGCCTTGCTGAACCTCATAGAGTTGGCCTTGGCCCATCAGGCCAGCCTGTCGAGGTCCCTCTGTAGAGCCTTCCTACCCTCAAGCAGATCAACACTCCCGCCCAATTTGGTGTCCTCTGCAAACTTACTGAGGATGCATTCGATCCCCTCATCCAGATCGTTGATAAAGATATTAAACAGAACTGGCCTGAATTCTGAGCTCTGGGAAACACCACTTGTGACCGGCCACCAACTGGATTTAACTCCGTTCACCACTACTCTTTGGCCCTGGCCACCCAGCCAGTTTTTTACCCAGCAAAGAGTATGCCCGTCCAAGCCATGAGTAACCAGTCTCTCCAGAAGAATGCTGTGGGAAATGATGTCTCATTAGCCTCATAGAAATTCAATTATTTTTGAGACTTATACCTCTGAGACTCCTTTGAATTTAGCTGAAATTGGCTTCGAAAGAGAGGCAGAGAGGGATGGAGGAAGCCTTCCCTCCTGAGGACACAGGCTAATAACTCTGGCCTCTTTCTGCCCATCCTTCCCCTGCCCTCCCTTATCACAGCCTTTGGCAGTTTTAGATTAAGGACAACTTGTGCTCTCCGATAGAAATCACCTACGTAGATCACCCTTTTCTAGGCAAATACTGCCTCTGGGGCGGCAGCCCTCTGCACCTTGCGATCCAAATGGGCCAAAACTAAGCCCATCCCACTCTTCACTACCGACTCCCTTGAAGTCGGCAGGGTGCCCCGAAGACCTGAGCTTTGACTTTTTTTTTCCAGGATTGACGGAGTCTGGGCAAGAAAAGGGAACATCTGTCCCCTGTGGGCTTGACGTGTGCGAGAGGCTTCCCCGCCGGGCTGGGCCTGCAGCTGGAGCTCAGCCTCTCGCCGGGGAGCCCCACGCACCCGCCCTTCCTGAACACGGGCGCAACTGTGATTGCTTTTTTCCCACTTCTTTTTTTTCAGCTGGGCTGGCACCACCTGTGAGGTGGGATCACCCTAAGGAAGGAGACACAAGAAAATGCGGGAAAAGGCCCTTTTAGGGCTACAAAAATGATCCGAGGGCTGGAGCACCTCCCCTATGAGGACAGGCTGAGAGAGTTGGGCTTGTTCAGCCTGGAGGAGAGAAGGCTGCGGGGAGACCTGATTGCGGCCTTTCAGTACCTAAAGGGGACCTATAGGAAAGATGGGGAAAATCTTTTTAGTAGGGCCAGCTGTGACAGGACAAGAGGAAATGGTTTTAAACTAAACCAGGGTAGGTTTAGACTGGATATAAGGAAGAAATTCTTTACAATGAGGGTGGTGAAACACTGGAACGGGTTGCCCAGTAGTGGAGGCCCCATCCCTGGAACCATTCAAGGCCAGGTTGGATGGGGCTCTGAGCAACCTGATCTAGTTAGCGATGTCCCTGCTCAGTGCAGGGGGGTTGGACTAGATGACCTCTAGGGGTCCCTTCCAACCCAAAACATTCTATGATTCCCAACTTCCTTGGCTGAGGGAGGCCTTGGGTTTAACGCTAGTGGAGCCAGTGAGCTCAAATGGCTTCAAGCCAGATGCAAGTTTGAGTGGGCTATCACAAAACACACTTTTTGCCAGCACTTTGGGGTTTGCTTTTCCTTTTAGAGGAATAGAAATGTAGGGAGGAAGAAGCCTATCCTCAGCAGCATTGTTGACACAGTCACAATTTTCATTATCTGCGCTTTTTTTCTGCAGCAGCAATAAATGTCACCTCCCTCCCGCTCCTCTGGGCTCTTCTGACACATCAGCCAAATGCCCACAGCGAGATTGCCACAAAATGTCTTTTGACGGGAACGGCAGCTCGTGCCCCACAGCTACGACGGCTGTTGTGAGGATCGGTGTGAGGACGGTGCACGGGGCAAACGCCGAGGCAGCGTCAGGCATCGGGCCTCGCGCCGTGTTCCTCAAAACACTCTTGATTCCCCTCTTCTTGCTGGACTTCTCTCGCTTTGCTTCTCCCTGGGGCTGCAGCCCTGTGTTTGCCATTATCTCCTTGCAGTGAAACACCTCCGTAACCATCAACTGAAAGGCAGCAGAATTGAAAAAGAGATTTTCGGTGTGTCCTGTCAGAGAAGGTTTGGGTTAATGCTTTCTTGCCAGGCACAGGCCATCCAAAGCTATGCTCTTAATTAGTCATACTCCTATATTTAACCTCTACTGATGTTGCATCTCCATTTTATTGTTTCTATGGCAGGTAAATCCTTTCTTTGCAAGGGTCTGTGTCTGCCAGGGAGAGCCAGGGGCTCTGCAGCAGGTTCGTCGCTGCCTGTCAGAAAAGGCCCAGCTCCTCCTGACAGCGAGTGATATATTCTCCGGTGGCATCAATCCAGTTGCAGCTTCACCCATGTCAGGTCTGTGATGAAAGATATGCTCCTTTGCCACCACCTCCTCCTCCTCCCTAGGACTGACTCTTTGAAAACGGTGGCTGGCTTTCAAAAGCTGGTGGTTAAAAGAGATAACAACATGCCTGCCCATGAAAGCCAACCATCCTGAATGAGCTCATGAGAAAATCTGATCTAACCTGCCTCTCTCAACGGTATTTATAAACACTGCTTCCCAAGGATTAGGCAGCCCAGCCCGGCTGCACTGATGTAGTCAGTGAATGCAGCTGTTTATATTTTAAACTTTCTGATGTAGCAGGGTTTTATAAAAAAGTCAAAAGGTCACACTTTTTTTTTCTTTTTTTCTTTTTTTTTTTTTTTGGCAAAGCCTCCAAAGGAACAAGCAGTGTTTCAAAATGTGTCTGCCTCCATTTATTTAAACATTTCAGGACGTTGACGTCATGTCCCCACCCCTCCCATCCCAAACCTCAGCAAATATCAAGATCTGTCTTCGGAGCTGTAAGAAAACCAGGATTCATTCTACAGACCAGAGCCTCGCTGGATGTAAATTCCTGCAGCTGCACCCACAGCGGGCATGCTGAGCTGATTTACACCAGCTGATGAGCTTTAAATGGGAGGGGACGTCACTGCTTTGGGGCAACTCATGTGTGGGCATGGGGACCACAGCCCCACTGTCAGTGCCCTGCCAGTGCAGCCCTCCAACATGCGCCCAACAGCCGGTGCCCATTGCCCACGCTCTGCTGCTTGTAAGGGCTGGGGGGTTCAATCAGGTCTGGCCAAAATACAGCTGTTGTAGCCCTCCAGGGTCATGAGCCACTCAAACAGGGTGCCCCCAGGCTATGTGTTTCAGGTGGCCTGTTCAGAGCAAGGGGTTGGAGGGCGATGGGAAGCAGCTGGGTGTGAGGGCCTGCCCGCTGAGCCTAGGAGGGGGGAGGAGTGTGGGGGGTGCTCCTGGTTGTGCTCTTCCTGATGGCTCCCATGTTGTTGTTCCTCCTCCTGCCCTGGGCTCCTTCAGGTACGTGTCCTGGGCTCTTGCTGTATGGGGAAGGTTAGTATGTGGCTTTTATCACGGGCGCAGAAAGGCTTCCAAAGCTGCTCTTGCATCTGTGCTGGATACCCTTTGGGCTCAGGGTCTTTCCCGCTCTCTTGCTGCACATCAGAGGGGCTCCCGTGCCCAGCTGCTGCTGAAGGAGATGTCCTCCTCTCTGCCCTAGCAGCTAAGCAGAGCTCTGTGCTGCTGTTTTGTGGTCCCCCAGGCATTTCTTTTTTCAGCTGTTGTTTGTTGCAAAAGAATGCTAATCCTGTGATTCCACCCCGGTAGGAATGGAAACCCTTGTCGTTTTGTGTTACTTAATGGTCAGCATTTTCACTAGACAAGATTGAAGGCTAGAGCATGTTTACTTAGGACTGTGGCATGTGATACTAGAATAAAGTTCATAAAAGAAAAGAGCTATTAATATTGTACTTAAGTACTTTTATGGCTATTTCTGCAACCCAGCTAGCTTTTTGGGGTAGTTTGTTAGCTGCTGCTCCTGGGGCTGGCATATTCTGGAGTGTTTTCTGCTATCTCTTCCTCTAATTTTAAAGGTGGCTGCTAGAGAAACTTCTGGTTGCCATGTTCCTTCATAGGAAAACTTTCTTTTCTTCCTGGCTGATTGCCTCTTGGTGCCTGTGGCTGATCCCTGGTACCCAGCTCTGTGTTGACATGCACGGCTTTTGTCTTCCCCTGTCTTTCAGGTTACTGAATTTACATTTCTATTGCACCTCGTTCCTGAGTGCTTTGCTTAGGAAAAAAACTGTGGTGTGACTCCGTAGATGATATATTATGAGAAATGTTAACAGTACAAACGCCTTTTATGATTTAGAATTGATAGCTCGCCACAAACTTTGTGTCCAGCCTCAATGCATAAATATTACTAAAGGGTGACCTGAGGTTGTGGTTCCCAACATGGTACAACCCTTGGCTCCCATTTTATTAGATTTTTGGGACTCTATCTCAATCAGCTACAGAAGAGATGGTGACATCCCCATAGCTGACGAAGAGCAAATCCCATGCTCGTTGCTGTGCCCCTTTTGACAGCGTGTTGCTGCTTTTGCAGTGACTTTTTCTACATTGGTATCTTTGGCAGACGCAAGCCCACAGAAGTGAGGGACCTCCAGTGCCCAGCTGGTGGCCTTCAGGAGAGGCTTCTCCAGCCCTGTGGGGTTCAGGGCTCAGTGGTCCCCTGCCAAGACAATGGCATTTTGCTGCCATGAAAGAGAGGGCACAGGCTAATGGGGTCTCCCAAGGAGGAAGGAGGTTGCGGTATTTGCCAAGCTTATTTCTCCTTGGGCTTTATGTACAGATGGGTGTTGAGGGTGCACACGCGGTCTCTCCCTGTCTCTCACAACCCAGGAGATATCCGCAGGACTTGCCTGATGGTCCTGTGGCTGTGACCTTATGGAGAGCTGGCTGCACTCTGCTGAGGCTGCAAAGAGTTAATGCTCCTAATTTTGTTGCTTCGATTAACCCCTTGTGTTAGATCGGAAGTGCCTAAAGCACATCTCCCTTATTCCCAGTCCTGCTCCCAGTGAAACCAAGTGACAAAAATACTGTTTAACACCAGCAGAACCACAAGTCTCTGGAATCCCAGTGAAACTACTGAGATCAGATCTGGGCCCCAAATAGCTGAATAAAAGTAGCAGTTTGGGCTAATTTAAAGAATCTCTTTTTTTCAAATAATACTTTCAATGAGCTCGAAGGGTGTGGAGACTATTTTTTTTAATCTACTTTGAATTAGAAAGAGATGGTAGTGAAGCTGGTAAAAAGTATAATGAATTTTTGTCTGAGAAATGATCATATTGGCAGTTTTCCTATATATGTATCTATAAAGAAAATCTAACAAAAAGCCTTGCCCTTCCCCAAAAGCCCAACCTATTCAGAGTTCACTTTATGATCTTGATAGCTTGGAAAAACGCTTTTAACTGAAAGGCAAGGCTAAAGAGGAAATGTTTTGCTGAAAAGTTATTTCTCTCCAAAAAAGTAGCTCTCCTCTGCCTAGTTTCTATATTTAAATTTTTATCAGAAAAAAAACCCTATTTTTGCAGGAAAGTTTCTGTGCAGAAACGTTGATTGGTTCAGTATGGGAGTCGCAGTCTCAACAGAGGGTAACTCTTTGCTGAGCCATATTCCAAAAAGCAAGCCTCCAATTTTCTTTTTGCTGCAAAATACTCCCTGTCATTTGTTGAACATGCCTGCAAGTTTCAGGCTAACAGTTCTGTACGGCAAAGCTGTGCTGGGGCTAAAATAGGGCTTTACGTTGGAAAGCAACTTGTGAGCTTCTGTCATTTTTCTACTGCGTCTTTATAATGGATGTAAATCCATGATATTAATTGTCAAGATGGGTCTGAAGGACTCATTTGTCATATCCCTTTACATACATTTGTTTGCTCTTCTCAAGTAGGGATGATGTGCGTAATTTGCAGCCAAGGCTTGATTCATAGATGATAAAGCAGCTTTGAAATGTGTATGTTTGTTTGATGTAAGCCTTCTAAAAATAACTCACAGGATTAAAAATCTCTGTCAGAAAGCCAACTAAATGGTAAAACTCTGCCAGGGCCCCAGGCATAGGTTGTCACTTAACAAAGAGTTGGGTTTGGTGGACCTTTAAGAGCAAGCATCTCCAGTACAGCTCATGGGTTAGTAATACTATGATGCAACTTAAGGACAGTTTAGAAGCATGGGGGGTGGGGAGGGAAGTCAATCCAGATATCTTGTGGTTATTATCTACTTGAAAACAAGAGCACTGAGAGTGAACTCTTGTATCAGCCTTGAGGTTTTAAGTTTACTGTGTTAAAACAGGAGAGCAGTAGTTTTGTAGCAGTTAAATGCTAATGCTTTCCTTTCTGAGGGTAATCCTACTTTAGCATTTCTAATTTACAATTAAGCTAATTTCCATGAGAAATCATACCACCCTCCTTCCCCATAATTTCACAATGCATTTACAATGATAAAGGCTGAAAATGAATTGACTTCTCCTTATGCCTGAATGGGTCCAGATGGGTGCTGGAGCATGAAGACAGGCCTGTCCTGGGCAAAGGGTTCCTCAGCAATGGGCAACCCCTTTCTCAGTCGCTGCAGATAAAAAGGGTTCAAGAGCTGTGAGAAGGCACAGGGCTCCCTGTGAGATTGGGGTCACGGTATAGGATGGGCTGCAAAGCCGCTCTAGAGTCCCTGCTCCCCTGCAGGATGCAAATGGGATGGAGGGCAGTGGTGGCCCTGATGCTCTGCCATGAGGGAGTGAGCCTGGGCAGGTGGGTGATAACCCAAGTACACTTGGTTGCTCAGGTCCAGAATAGGCACCCCAGATACTCAGGTCAGCAACACCCTGGGGTTGGAGAGGGGGAGCCAGAGCAGGGCTGGGAGTTACCATGGTGGGTGCTCAACCATCAGGCTACCATACAAGGGGGGACCACAGCATGTGAGGCCTGGTTTTGACTGCCACCGCTCTCTGCTTTGGCACTGGGGAAAGCCCTGATTTGGAAGGGTGCAGAGATAAAGTACAAAACCCTTTTCCCTCCTGAAAGCCTGGTAGAAGATCAAAACATTAATCCTGCCAAATGTTCAGAGGAGGAAATTTTCTTGTCCTCTCTCTTGATCAAAGAGTTTCCTTCCTCAGTCGGCTTGCTGGATGACAGTGTTGGTGGTAAATTATTGCCCCTTTCATCCTCATGGGTCAGTCTTTTAAAATCTAACTCAAATGGCTATACGTGGAAGCATGTTTTAGTACAGTAGTTCCTACATGTGTTCTCAGAAACATCAACTCCATGGATATCCACCTATTTGAGTTTTTAAATATTTTTAAAATGAAAGAAGCCTGAACAAACCAGCCTAAAATCAGTTCTAAACTCAGAATTAAAATGAAAATTGGAAAATGCATTCAAAACTTTCATAATTCAGCATTTTTTGATTCCTGGTATTAAGAAAACTCTGAGTTCCATTTCTTATTGGTCCTGCAATCTGGGGAGACTATCTCCCAGAGACGCTGGGAGGATGGATCCAAAAGGAGGTTTTGCTTTTTAGTTGTTCACCCGTCGCTCATCTTAGCATGAGGTCTGCAGCTGAGGAAGCTGTGCAGTTTGTAATCTTCTGGTCTGTTGGCTTTTTTTCTGGGAAAATGGTTTTAATAAAGGGCCAGATTTATTACAATACTTGAATGCTACAAATCATCAGTATCTTGTAAAGCTCCATCTTGATACAGACATAAAAACACAAAGGCTTTGGGGGCTGGACTTGACTGCTCTGCACTATTTTCTCCCTCCTCATCTCCCCCTCTTCCCTTCCAGAATCATTGATGCGTCCCTAATAGGAAAAATGCAAAGTGTGCAAGTTGTCTTGGCACTGTGGCTCAGCATCTTGTCATGTTGCACTATTCTGTTGACTCTTCTACACAGGGAGAAGGCATGAAAAAATCCCAGCAGCACTGTTCTGGTTCAGGCAACCACAAAAGCAATTCTCTTTTTTTTTTTTTTTGGCTGTGGGAAAAGAGATTCTACAGAGATGGGCATCTCAGAGCTAATCAGCTGGTTTGACTTAAAGGGAGCTGTATGGAGGAAAGCCAGCGGCACATTGCAGACCTAACTGTGCTCAGACTTTGCTATTGTTTCTCTTGCCTGCTTTTTGGATGCAGAAAGAAAAGAGGAGCTGCAGAATTCTGCTTCCAAAAACTGGATGTATTGATTGGTCATAATTATCTTATAAAATGGGAGGGGATGAAATAGGGAAACTTGACCCAATTGTTCTCAAGACTTCCGAGGGACAAATGTAATTATTTTGGTATTTCGTGGTTATGCCCTGCACTAAAGTCCTTCAGCTACGTGTGTCTGTCCGTGTGTGTTAATTTAAGATATTTATAGATTTCCACTATTGCGGTAGCTGTGCCTTTCACAATCCATAATTCAGCACATCACTGAACTAATACTGGTGACGACCCCCCTCTTTGCAGAAAGGGAATGGAGACAAAGCATATGCATTCATTGAACTTGGAGGGGGTTTCTTCCTCATTTAAAGAAACAGATTTGTTTTGGTATATGTTTTATTATCATGTTTAATCTATCTACCCAAGACTTGAAGAACCTCAGCACAATGATTTTGAAACATTAAATGCTATCCCAGTGATGCAGCCGATGCTCCAGCACTTATAGCTCCTGGCTGCCTCATACCCACATAGCTCCTGTAACATAGCCTTAGCGCAGTCTGCCACGGGTAAGAAATGGGACCCATTCCTTTCCAGAAGCAAGGAGTCCTCAGCAAAAGGAGAGAAAAAGGCTCAGCAAGGAAGTAAAGACTTTCATCCCACCCCTTTTTTTTTTTTACTTGATTACAGAAGGGTTCATAGCAGACCTAAGGCTAGATTCTTTGATCGGAGCAAAAGCTTCCTAACTTTTTCTTGTTGGCTGTGGTTTTTGTAGCAGTGCTTTATGAAAACAAGGGTGCGCTCTCTGTTCTAATTAACAAGAGCAACAGCAAATCACCAGCCTGTTAAATTGTTGCTTTGTTCACGTGATGTGTGCCTGCTGAAAATGCTTAGGTCAAAATAAAACGGAATAGTAAAGCAGTGTGACTGCTAATGGCGAGAAAGGGCATGAAGAACAACGCAGTAGGATATTAGAAAACATTTGTTACAGGCTTGATTGGAAAAGTATTGAAGCTAATGGTGCTATCTCCTTCAGCAGACCTGGATCAGGCTGTTGCAGAAAAGCGTTCAGGCTCATTCTGTGGTTGCTTTATATGCAAGAGATCTGCGGTTTGATGACTGCGATGGAGGGATGCCTCGGGGGGCTTTACATGAGTCACTTGGGCATGAGCAGCAGCCTGGTCACACTCTGTTAGAGCAGGGGCCTGGGATGATGCTCTTGGGGGTCATTCCCTACTCTCTGCTCTCAAACCTTGCTTCAGCAGTTCTGATACTGCAGTGATCAGAGTCCCTTAGAAGTTTGCATGGTTACAATTGTTCTAAGCTTTGATGTTGACACGCTTGTTTCGCCACTAAAGTTTATACAGGAGCAGTTGGCCCTCCTTTACCTGCTAGGTGTGCCAGACAGAAAAGGCCTCTGAAGCAATTCTTGCTTCTGTGCTGGAAATCATTTGGGTTCAGGCATGTTAACGCTGTCTTGTTGGAGGTCTTTGGGCTTCCCAGGTTTGGTTGATCATCAGAGGCGAATCTTTCTTCCCTGGAGCCCTGCAGTAGCACCGTGTGGTTCGGATGGGAGCCAGATGCTTTAGGCAGGGCTCTGGGTCGTGGCTCAGCACCCCATGCTGCTTCCCTGGAGATCCGCTGTGCTGGGGACCGCAGTGTGCAGGCACCCCCAGCATCTCTGCTGAAGTGACCCTGGGTCCAGCCAGCCCTGCCACACTGCTGGGCACAGGCTGGCCGTGGGTACCTGGGGCATCTGGCTGTGCTGGCGGTGGGAGGGTGCCGAGGGC
This sequence comes from Egretta garzetta, assembly GCF_000687185.1. Lineage (NCBI taxonomy): Eukaryota > Metazoa > Chordata > Aves > Pelecaniformes > Ardeidae > Egretta > Egretta garzetta. The sequence continues at coordinate 626,441 of NW_009259188.1, forward strand.
ACAACTTGCCTGTCTCTGCCAGGCTGGATGGATGGCTCGGGCTCCCCACCGTGCAAAATTGGGGAATCTCCTCCTGGAGCCGAGCTGCTTGGGAGCCAGTCTTTGGTGTGTTACTGTGTCGGGGCAGGTAAGTCTCCCAAAGCTTGAGCTGAGTTTTCATACAGCCAAGTTCAACCCACAGCTGCCCTAGTCTGCAACTGAGCTGAGCCATCCCTGCACAGCTGAAAGTTGCCTCTCGATAATTTTTTCCCTGCTGTGACAACACACAGTTTAATACCAGTGCCAGTGTGTCCCTACGAGCATGTGCTGCCTTGCCGCATTGCTCATTTAGTAGTGCCTCAGCTGGGAGGGTCCGGGCCTTCACTCCCTGTCTTTTGCCTATAATATAGAAAGGTGAGGTAGGCATTCATGTTGTTTGTTTTTTCAGTGAGGGAAAAAAAAATCAAAGGTGATTTCACCACTGCATTGTTAGCTGAGGTCACCTTGCCTCTGCTAGGGTCATATCAAGACACCTGTCTCAAGGTAGCATGGTGCCTCTACAGGGAAGACGGAGATCCTGCGGGATTTTGGGCCCTTGGACCAGGGAGGCTCATAACACCTCTCTGCCCCACTCTCACTTTGATAAAAGGGAAATTTTCCACATATGAAGTCTGGTAGCTGTTCCTCTGAAATATTTAATTCCCTAATGGGTAAAACTCATCCCTTTAGAGGTGGCCATAAAACCTGGATAACATGGCTTTTGGGATGCTGAGTGATGCTGTGGCTGGCTCACAGTACGAGAGTAGATTACACCCTGGTGTTGGCGAAGCCTTTTGAAACTCTCTGAGGAAAGCACCCTAGATTCATAATTCATAGGATTTAAGGCCAGAAGGGACTATTAGATCATCCAGCCTGACCTGCATAATGCAGGTCACAGCATTTTGCTGCATAATTTCTGCTTCAGTCCTATAACTTCTGTTTGAGCTACAGTTTACCTTATAGAGGAACATGTAATTTTAATTAAATTAATCCAGAAATTCAGATTTTTTTTTTTTTTTGTTATTCAGTGGTAGTTTGGTCTAGCAGCTAATTGCTCCTAATGGTTTGTGATGAGTGAAATAAATTGTATCTTGTTTCTAAGGTAAGTTTCCAGCCCTTAGATCTCACTACACTTTTGCCTCCTAGAGTAAAGAGAAATATCTTTTTAACATGAAAGTTTTAGCTATGAATTACAAAATCCTGAAGTTCAGGCTCCTGTACACTTCAAATGGACACAATGAGAAGAGAATCTCTGTGTTCCTTAGATGGATCAAGCTTTTTTTTCTCTACATTTATTATGCCTGCGGAATGGACTTGGTATTTGTGGAAATTAACAAAGCAAATCCCTTCTAATACATTAGCAAACACGGCTCAAAGCCTGTTCTTCAGTCAGGCGGTGGAATGGTCTCCTGCCTTGGGAAAAACCGCAGCTGAAATAAAAATTGGTATTAGAGCAACGCAAAGCATTTCATCAGACCTCAGACACAGTTGAACTTAGCCTTGGGCCAGAGGCTGAGGGAGTTCATGAACCTCAGCTCATGCTGGCAGAAATTCAGCTGTGAGGAAATGTTGCTTCTCCTCCTCCCATGACAACTTGCACCTTTTACTGCGCTCCCCAGAGCCACCCGTGCAGGGAGGACGTGGAGGGAGAGAAAAGCAGGAGGAAGCAGTTTATATCTCCTGTCACCACTCACGTTTTCCTGGGGGAGGACTCGGTTGCCCTTCCCCACTTTTCCCTCAGTGTGTGGGGATGGCACAGGAGTGTCTGAGGTGTCTGAGATACAGACTGCCTTGTATCGTCCTTGAAGGAGTTTCTGGGATGTTGGATACTAAGCTCCTGCGACGCTGAAAACATGAAGTGTGGGCCTGAGTTAGTTGAAGAGGATCCCTGTCGAGGTGGTTGGCACATCTGGTTAGTCACTGTGAGGAAGAGCCGCACGATTAGCAAGTTTGGGTTTTTTGATACAGAAAGCAAATTCGGAAAGAGTAAGGGTTACCCACAGATACGATCATCTCTGATAGTTACGCAAAAGGTGCTGGATACCTGCATAACTACTTGGATGTTTAGGTTTCCTCCAATAGGTGTTTATGGATATTCTTCTTGGCTTTCTATTTTGGCTACCTGCCCTAATTTTCCTTATATTTTCCAAATTCTTCAGCTACACCTATACAGGAGAAACGTGCTCTGATAGACTGGTGTCTGCAGCATGTAGGACAACAAGAAGTTGGTCAGGAGTGAAGCACCTATGTGTCACTGGGTTACCACCAATAGTTGGCCATCTACATGAGGGTTTCCACCAGCAGGCCAGACACCACTGCATCTTCAGTCCTCCACGTCCTATTTCTCCCATTCCATGGGGCCAAGAGGGTAGCAAGAGATATGTTCAAAACATCCCCTTTACTTAGCAGGTGCTGGTCCTGTAGTACAGAAGTCCTTGGTGGCTCTTCTGGGTGCAGTTAGCATTCTCTCAGCTGGAGCTGCATTAGCAGGCTAGTCCCCACCTGCAGCTCTTGACAGCCCAGTTGCTTGTTTTTTTTTTTTTTTTGTTCTGGCTTAGCCCCTGCTGGCTGGTGTATAGCCCTTCTGAAAGAAACCAACCCAAAAGGAAGCTGAAGAGAAAATGAGGTACATACAGGTGATCCTGGAATTCATAGGTGTGATGCAAGATACGGGGGAAAGTGAAGAGCCAGCTTGGCTGAAAAGCTCACGCCATAGTTTTGTGAAGAGCCACCATAAAAGAGATATGCCTCTCTTCCTCGCTACTTGTTCCTGCCCTCCTCTTTGTTTTGGCACAGAAGATGATGTAGCTGGAGATTAGGGTGCTGCTCTGGCTGAAAATAAATGTGAGAACCAGCACTCTGCTAAGTTGGTGGCTGCAAGTTGTGAGCAATCTCTACAGAGCTTGCTAAAAAGGTGCAAAACCCGGTGCCCAATCTGTCCATGAAAAGCAGGTTTTACCTATCTCCTCCCTGGCCACATTTCTTTCCCCTGGTGACTGCATGCAGAAAAGCAAGCTGAGGTACTGAGTCCATAAATGTTTTGATAAACCAGATGGATCCCTTGCTGAGCCATCTGATTTTACTTAGTTTTATCTCCGCATTTCTTTTACAGCCAATTTCTATTGTATGTCTGATGAAACCGTAGTGCTACTATCTGCTTTGGGAATTGTCTTCCCTGTGCATTGACTGGCATGTTGGCAGATGATCGAAGGCCTCCGGCTGCTGCGTAAAAGACCCAACAGTGGCAATGCCTGTGGAACTGTGGCAGATGCTTTGGTGTTGCTAACGTGGGGTGCTGGGTTAACGTTAGGCCTTAATGCGCACAAACCTAAGTGCCGTTGATTTCATGGAGACGGCTGGCCTGTAGTCATCACTCAGATCTGAATGCTTCATAATATTACATCAGGCATTTCCCTCATCCCACTTGTAACAATTTCTTTGCGATGAAGAGGCCTGTGTAGCACTTGCAGAAGGGTGTTTTATGTGGATATTTGTTTTCTGTAAGTATATAAAGAGATATCCATCTAGATGTATAATAAACACCCCATAAAGCAGCTTGACTCTGCATGGAGATTTGCAGCTGTGTTTACGTAGCCTGACACTGCAATATCCATACATCATCCCTTCCTCAAGGAAGTCTTGCTTCTCTTTCATCTCTTCTTGCCTTTTAAAGGCTCTGAGTTAGAATTTACTTTGCTCCCTCATGACCAAAGCTTACCATCACCCCGTTGCATCTGCTTCTTAGCAGATGTTATGGAAACACGACAGCGTAATAAAGTGTCGTGCTAACTCGATCCAAGCGCTCTTGGAAGAGGTACACTTGAGCTTCAGCACCACTGGTGGGAATGTGGCTTGAATTAATGAACATCTAGGTCAGGTTTAGACCTTGTTTTCCTCAGGCCAGCAGGCTGCGAGTGTCACAGTCTCCTTGGCTGGAACTGGGCTTGTATGAGATCATTAACACACTCTTCCCCAAACCTCTCCAAAGATGCTAACAAATTAGCAAAAGCACTGTTCCTTTTGTGCTCTGCTGGTATTCCTTGTTACCAAGGAATGGGTTCTGCAAAATTCATCGCTGGAAAGCAATTCCTCATCTCTGTGGGCGTCTCAGCGCTGCAGGCACAGAGCTCAGACCTTTCAAAGGAATTCCCACCTTCTGGTTTGATTAGCAAGGCTTTGACTTGCTGGGGTTTTCTGAACTCGCTCCAGGAGCTCAGCTGGGCAGAGCTGCCTTGTTACTTGGTCCTGCTCTCTTGTGTGAGGTCTAGGTAGGGATTAATTTGTTTGTTAGAAATCGTGCAGGACCAATGGAGCCTGTCACTGTATATGTCCCTAGGAATACCTAAATAACACCATTAGACTACATATGCACGTATGCGTATGCATGCACGTGCTGGTGCAGAAACACATAGACACACGCTTCTCTGATACTAGAAGTTTCCTGTAGGTGGTAGGAAACTTCCACAGCTTATGTTTACCGCTCGTTATTACAATTTGCCTTGCACTGGCAGTAGGTAGAAGCTCCCATCTCCTCGTGCTGGGCATCTTCCACACACAGCGGCTAAAACTGTTCCTCTCCAAAGAGCTGGTGCAGAGTTTCCTCCACAGGGTGTCCGTGGAAGGCTGTGCCTCCTCTCCTCCGCTGCTTTCGACTTCCCTGGCTGCAGCGAGGCAGAGGAGGCGTGAGGATGGAGGGCAGGAGCCCCGGCAGAGGCTGCTGGGCTGCAGGCCCAGATGTCCCTTCTGGCAGCTGGTCTCCAGTGTGATGCCAGTTGTCTGGAGATCTCTCTGGGTGGCTCCTGGGGAGGGCAAGGACAGCCACAGATGAAGCTGAAGCTCCTGCCTGGGTCAGGCAGTGGTGATTTGCAGCAGATCGAAGTGGAGCGTGAGAGCAGACTCTGTTTTCTTCTTCCCAGCCACCACCCCCCCGAGCTATAAAACCCTGGGTCACGCACACTCTGGGACTCCTTGGGCTGAAGGATAAAAAAGCAATTGAGCTTGGTGTGCCTGATTTTTGCTACCCTTTGTGTTGCACATGCAAACTGAGGCTTTGAGTGAGCGGGATAGGAAAGCCGTGTTTATTTGCTGGCAATTCTCCAGTGCAGAGTTACACTGTATGCTTCCCCCAGAGATCACAAACTATTTTACCAAGTCTTACTAGCCTCATTTTTGCAGGCAGAGATGCTGCAGTGAAGGGAGGGGGTGCTTCCCCGATAGGTGGATAAGGCAACCTCGGGGGACTCCGTCCAGAGGGAGAGAGGGCTGTTTGCTGAGATTTAAATCCACAGCAATGTTATACAGACTGAAAGCATAAACTTGCCATTAACCTAATGTAAATAGCTCTTCCATATGCTTGGTCTACTCATCCAGCATGTTTTCAGTTACGCCTATCATGCTGCTAATGCTCAGCAATGTCTGCAGAAAAAACTCAGAAGAAAAACAGTGCTTCCCTCCTTGCCCAGACCTGGGATGTTTCTTTTATGTTCCCCAGAACTGCTCGTCGATCTCTAGGAATTTAACCGTGATTCTTCGCCCTGGTCAGGAAATGCCCTGTCAAAAAGGATCGTCCATCAGTGTGGTTAATCTCATAGTGCAGTTTACGGGGGTGTGCTCTCAAATTGCTTTATTCATGATGCTTATGCCTGATGTCCATATTTCTAGAATCAATAAACTTGTGTTTCATAGTAGTTCCTAGTGTGTCCTGCAGGTGAAGGCGAAGATTTCTGGGTTGACCCCAAAGCAGCCTTATGAAAAGGGAGCACATTGGAGAAGCGGCTCCTAGCATAGCCCCTGCAGGCTGCCCTTGCTGGCAGCATGGGGTTGCCTTCACAGTGGCGTGGGCAGGATGCCTCGGTTGCTCAGGGTAATGAAATTTTAGCTGTTCTCAAACCTCTGTATGATCACGTGTCTTGGAGTATGCGTGCTGCTCAGGTTTCGCCGTCTCTTCGTTCTTGCTGAGGCATTGCAGGATGCTTGCCCCTGCTTTCCCCACAAAGCATCCTTCGAAAGGCAATCGGGCAACACGCAAGTCACAAGAAATATTGCAGAAAATTTCCACCAAGAATTTCCAGCAAAATCCTTCTGTGCTTCCTCTCTAACTATAGAGCCAATTGTCAGTATAGGATGAATTTTAAAGTTGGGGTGGTTTTTTGTTGTTGTTTTAATGGTTTTCCAGCCCTTGTTTTAAGCCCAATGCTGTTGTGACCATTTACACACACGTGTGCCAGATGGGACCATGTAGCTGAGTACTTGCATATGCTTTCTGTAACAGTATGGTGTTTTTTCTGTGCATTGATCAGATAGAGATTCTCTCTCTATCCCTTTTTGATGTGGTCTTCCTCCCTGCCCTTCTGCCACCTACCCAGCAGACCTGTGTGTCTCTTCCTTCCCGCTCCAGTGCATGCTGCAGTGACCCAGTGCCTGATTGCCCTGACCTTGCTCTCACTTCTGGGACCTGGCTTGCGGATTCCAGCCGCCTTTACTCGAGGAACGGCAACCTGGCAGCCCTCCACTCTGCCTGCTGGATCTGGGCCAGCTATTTATTGTGAAACTTTCGCTCCTCTTGGACTTTGCAGTAATTTTCATCCCCCTGGGTGATTTGCCTAGTACCAGGTAGAGAAATCCAATAAAAGGCCCTGGGAATTTGCTCTGTGCTCAGCAACACATAGTTGCTACTGAGTTGAATCCTGTTTCTTCCACAGCAATATACAAGGCACTGTAAAACCAATAAAAGGTACTTTAACCTGTGACTGCAAATATTTTGGTGGGACTGTGCAACAGGGAGAAAAGCTACAAATGCTGGGAATTGAGCCAGGGTCCAGATTTGAGGATCGGTAAGAATCATTAGAAGACATGTAGAAGAGCATTAATTTTACTCTCCGCTTCACTTTTGGACCAAGACTGAACTGTTTTTCCCGTGTGATGCTAAGGCTCCTTTCCTTTACGTGCATTTATTAAAATGAGCCAAGCAAGCTGAGTTTCTCTGTTGTCCACGCTGGCCTCCACTGCTGCATCCCATGCAAATACTGTCCCCACAGACTGGGGCCAGGCTGCGTGCTCTTTGCCTCCCCTTCGTGCTAGTGTAAATGGCTTCAGAGGGGCTTCTCACCGAAACATACCCAAGGCAAGGGGAGCCAGCGCTTTAGATGTATGTCAGTTAACTAAGTGCTTTACGCCAGGTTATAGAAGCCTTGCTTTTTGCACACAGGAGAGAAACATCCATCTTGATACAGCCGCTCTGGCAGAAGCAGCAAGCGTGCGTGTGAGCTGTTCCTCGGCATGGAAACGGCTGCTGCTGATCTATGTCGCCCCGTGCACAAACCACTGCTTGCTTCTATATATTTTAATGCAGAATGCGGGAAATCGGTCAGAGACTGAGGTAAAATTCAAACCTCTGAAGGCAGCAGGTCAACTGGAAAAACACCGTTCTCCTACGTTCCCCGATGGCCATGTAAAGAGGTGACCCACAGCTGGGAAGGTGGATGGCCGCAACCTCGCTGCACGGACCTTTCGCCTTTGCAAATGTGTGTTAGGTTGGAGGTGAGGATTCGCTTGACTCCCATGGCATTCAGCATTGAGCCCCAGCGACCAAGCAGCCTGGCAGTTCTGGGGGCCATGTGGCTTCCTGCTTAACAGACGCCAAAGATCATCGTTCAGGTTCAAGGCCAGCCGTGGAGCTGCTGTGTCCCCATCCTGAGCCAGAGGTTTGCTGAGAGCCCCCAGTCATGATCCCCAGCTGCAGCTCTGCCCTGCAGGCCCCGGGGCCGCAGAAGCTTCGGTGCCTGCCCTGGCACAGGGACGCAGCGCCCTGTTGGTGCATTGGCTTCCCTTGTGAAGCACCAAGCTGCAATTTTTTTCAGGGTGTCCTTGTGCACCTCAGCCCCACTCGGGTTCACAGTGCTTAAGAAGTAGCAGATTTGCTGGTGCTTTTTACTGCAGCTGTGTTCCCAGTCTCGCCCTGAAAGCTGCTTGCGGGGAAGAGGGTTGGCACGCCTCTTGCTTCTCTGCCCGAGCTGGAGGCTCCCAAGGGGCACCGTCGCGTAAGGAGGGGAGCTGGGAATTGTTGCAGTGCTGTCCTTGATCGTGTCTTGCTGTGATCTTGGACCTTCTTAAATGAAAGGTAGCAATTACCCCTTTCATTACCCTTGATAATGTTTTATTAGTAATTGCTGTGATTACCTATAATTGCCTGTGTTAATGCTGTGCCATGATTGGCAAGGTTCAGCTTAAGGTTGATTTCTGCTTGGCAGGGGGGAAAAATGGCTGGTTAGTTTGTCACTGCTGGCTTCCATAATAACGCGCTTCAAGTCAACTAACGCCACAGCTTAGGACAAGGCAGTTGTATTTAGGATGTTGGACTAAATTTGGCTTTCCAAATTAAGTCTAATGTCTCTCTTTAGCCAATTCCAGGCTACAGAGGACTTCCAGAAGTATCTGGGCCCCCAGGGAGTACATGCTGCATTATTCAACCATGCTTTGAAGAAGTGAATTATGTTCAAGAACATGCCCATCACTAACTGTGAGCTGAATTAAGTAACAACCAAGTACCAGAAAACTTGCCTCACCTGCATGGGGAAGGAGTTGGTTCCTTTGTTTGACATTTTTACAGACACCCCACCCCCCAAAACCCAAGAATTTCTATTTCAGAAAGCCCAGGCAGAGAAAGAGGGAGGGCAGCTGTACAAGAGGGCTGGTGATTTATCACCATGTTAAATAGTAGAAATAGAAGAAATCCTATCCCAAAAGAGGACTCCATGGATTGGTTTCCCAACAGAAAGCAGTGTCCTTTCCTTGGCCTCCAGACAATATGGGAATTGAAAGAATTGCTACTCAGGTATTTACCAGAAGTATTTCTGGGTCAAAGCCTTGCTACAGCCTGAGCTCAGGGAGTTTCAAGTTCAGATCTCGATTCTCACCCTCACATTTCTCTGCTGGGCTGAGCCTGCTTCTTTGGAGCTGCTGGATTTTTGGGTGTGTTAGAAGGAGGTTTTCAGAGGGAGAGAGGTGAATGTAAAGGCTGTGCAGAAAGGAGTGTGAAAAATGGCATGGATGCAGATGCATACTATAGCATGCCTCTGCAGTTCATCCCTTCAGTCCACGTCCGTTCCCTTGTACAGATAAAAATTCAGGACTTAAACCTGCAGTAATTTAGCATGTATGATGCCTGCGTGCATAATATTTGCTACCTCAAAGCATCCTTTCATAGAACCTGATGGGCACTTTTGCTGTATGCAAACCCATATGCCTTACAAAGCTGTGCTCTTCAGGTTTCCCTCCCAGGTTATTGGAACAAGGGGACCCTTGGTGGTTACGAATCGGAGGTGGGCGACGTGCTTGCTTATGGGATCAAGGTGGACCCAGCAGACTGATGACTACCAGAGCAGGACCTGGGAGCACCTAGTTCAAAGCTGCTTTAAACTAGCTTTTCTTTTTTTTTCTGCCCAAACTGACCCAGAGATTGGGGAGCAGTCTCGGCCAGTTGTAGGTAGCCTGGTGCATCCTGACAGCAATACTCTATATCCTGTCCTGCTGGGGGCAGGAGGCAACTCAAAGCCCTTCTCACAGCTTTCCTGTGCAGCCACTGTGTAAACACCACAATACACATTATTTTTGAACAGGCACCACTGGCTGAAAAGATATATATATATATTTTTAAATCTTTTTCTGGTGTTTTTAGTAATGACATGATTTATTGCTAATGAAGAAAATGTGAAAGGGTTGAATGTGATGCATATGCATTTGCCCATCTTTTTGCATGTTTGCTTTTAATTAATTTGGGGATTATTCAGTGAAATTTGGCTTTGTTTTCTACCCACTTTCAGGCCCTAGGACAAAAAGGCAAATTTTAAAATATTTTTCCTTTGTAGTGTTTCTCGGGTTTGAGTAAAGAACCACAAGCATTAGGGGTATTTTTCCTTTTATGTATATTTGCATAGGCATTTGTTGTTTGTACAGAATTTGTATTTTCAACCAAGTTTGTCCCTCTGGTATCTCTTTCATCCTCTTCAGTCAAACCATTTTTTTCTCGATTCTTCTCATGGTTGTGTAAGTGTGTGTGGTCTGATAGTTCAAAAAATGATTCCTTCAGCTGGACATGTATACTGTGATTTCACATGGCCATGGGTAGTTCTGTGTTGATGGGCTCGGTCTACAACACTGTAAAAGAGGCTTGAGCAATTTTAGGAAGTGCTGAGGATCCTCCCTTTGAAAAACTGGCCTTTTATTTAAAGATGGGTCCCATCAGATGTTTGGGAACTAATGAATGCCTCATGCTGTACATCTGAAAACACCGGCTTTCCATCCGTGACATGTGGTCGTCCCTAACAACAGGCAGATAAAACCCGAGTTAATGGAGTAAGAGCCAATTTAGCTTACAGATATGTGCATTTTGTTTAGATAATTGTCAGAGACGCAATATGCTCACTAAGAAATGTGAAGACAACTTACATTTACCAGCATGCCTTATGTTTGTGCAAGGAAAAATTTGGGGGTATGGTGTTTAATTTCCTGAGAACGACAACATGAGTCAGAAGCCCAAGATCAGAGTAGCTCATGAAGGAACTCAAAAGGGAAAACAAATGCCCCAAGGAACAAATAGTCTGTATATATCATCTCTTCTTTTTTTTGGGTTTTGTTTTGTTTTGTTTTTTTCAGTGGAGCTTTTATTTAAGCCTCTCTTTGGATCCTAGCTTCTTTTCACTCAACAACTCCAGAGTGGATTTTAAATTGATGCTCTTTTATGAAAATGTCTAGCTTAATTTTACTGAGAGCAATTTAAGAAAAAGAAAAAAAATCCCCTCACATCCTTTGATGTATAAAGCGCCAGACTTTTAGGTAATGTTTCGCCCTTAGGGCAACAGAGGAGTGCAAGGGCCTTTAACCAAACCCACTACTCAGTGCATCACTGAGGTGTTTTCCTAGCACAGAGTGGCTCCTGAGAGCATCTTGCCCCAGCCTCCCTGAAGGGGAAGATTTTCTCGGGGTCACTAGAAAAAGGAAACCTTGTCCCATTGCCCCATCCGGGGGATTTTTTCCCATGTGCTAGCTTCTCGGACAGCAGTGTGATTGAGATGCTGGTTCTCCCTGGAGCAGCACTGCCTGGCATGGACACCCCCCTGTGACCGCTCCTCTCCCCAGACATCCCTCCCTGCTCTTCTCCATGCCACCCCACCGCTGCTCCCCTCCCCTCCTCCGAGGCACTACCGCTGCTACCGAGGCATGTTTGGTGATGATGGTGTTACTCGTGACTTTTATGCTCTTGGATCTTGGGCTAGAGGTGAATTACTGCTGTCGTCCCGATTGCCAGCGTGCGAAGGTCTGGCAGGAGGGGAGGGGGCACTGGGGCCAGCCCTGCTGGCACAGCTTTCTCGGGAAGATGGAGCCACCCACAGCAGAAAGGCATGTTTATTCCTGGTTGACGCAAGTTGCCCCTGGGAAGTTGTAATATTGGTATCAGAGATACCATTTATCACCACAAAACACGAGATGGCTACCATCACGTACTTTACCTGCCATAAAAAGCTGTCCATCTCCCTTTATCAAGGTTCATAATCTAACGATGCTGTTGTTGGCTGCTGCTGGTGCTTTGCTCCTTGCCTGCTGCGTGACTTGTGTAACAGTGGCTGCGTGGCCCAGGAGGTGCGTGCCAAGGACGGGGTCCCCGCACCCCAAAAGTCACATGAGCTCACATGACTTGAGAAGACACCCGAGTCTGGATATGCTTTAGTATGATACGTACCATGCCTGTGCTTGTATGTGCATTTTGTGCTTTGGGACTCCTGTGGGAAAGGGCAGTTGGCTGGGGCACCGCAACAGTTTTGGGGGAGCTGATAAACCTCATGGTGTCCACCAGGTCTGGGAACATGTTTATTGCCAGTGCAAGGCAGGGACCAGGCAGATGGAGACTGAGGGGTTGGGGAGGGGGACAGACGACCAGTCCTTTACCCCACTAGGAAATTCACAGTTGGGTGTGTGGCAAGCTTACATTCCTTAATGATGCCTCCATTGATTTCCTGAGGTGTAAATGAGCCGGGCCAAACAGTAATAATAAAAAGTATCAAGAATTGTTTCCTCCCCCTTCCCCCCCAAGAACAAAGCAGGAGGACATTCCTTTCTCGCTAAACAGGCAGAAGGGACAGTAGGTTTTATCCTCTTATAGTACAGCCTAGGCTAGACAAAACTGCTATGCATATTTCCCTAATCGTCTTACCAAGGCCCTGAGATAATGCTGTCTCTTTTGGCAAGAAGAATAATACATTGTTTTATTGTTGCTGGGCATTTTATCAATCTCTTCAGCAAGCTCTGACTTTTAAAGACACAATAATAGGTTTTGGGCCTTTTCTTAAAGCTTTCTCCTACCAGTTATTTGGACCTGGAGCCCTCTGTTCAGAGCATTCCAGAAGGAACCATGCACAGAAAATGAAACCAAACAGCAGCACAAATGCTGTCTCTTCATGCAGAATTTGTGGGTAAAGACACTATGAGAGTGAACCGAAACCCTGTCATTGGGACAAAACGTTACGAGCCCAAGACTCATAAATACTCAGGCCCCGACAGCCATTGGCCTTGGGCAAGTCATTTAGCCTTTTTGGCTCCTCTAAAGAGACAGCATGATAACACCTCACAGGCCTTAGTGTGAGCTCATTATTTAGTGTCCGTAAAACACCTTGTAGATGAAATATGCAATTGACAGCAAAGGCCAAATTCTCTTCTCATTTATACCAGCCCAGCCGCTATTAAAGTGAATTGAGGCTGGGCCAGGGAAACCCAGAGGAAGATTTGGCTGGAGGTATAAAGTACCGTGATTGATGTGTCTGTGCAGAGCTCCTTGAGCAGGTCCTCTGGCGAGCTCTCTGGCCTCTGCTGGCACAGAAGCCCCATGCTTATTTTATTTTGTTGCTACTTCTTTTTTTAAATTGGCTACCAAGGACCGGGTACCGCTCTTGCTGAAGCCAGCAGGCTTG
>NW_009259188.1:639440-656127 GCF_000687185.1 Egretta garzetta
AGCGGGCAGAAACAAGCCCCGGAGAAGCCTTGTGAGGCTGGGGCGACCTGGACTGGCTGCTCTAGTAATCGTCTGGTAACGGTCCGCTGCATGGGTTGAGGTGCAGGTATGCTAGGCATGATGGCCAGGGCCATGCCCACAGGGGAGCTAAGAAAATAGGAGACCCTCTGTCAGCAGGGTGAGGGGGCTTGACTTCTGAGGCCATCCTCTCCCTGCTTTTGGGGAGGGTGGCAATGGGTCAGGCAGGGCGAGGGGAATTGCTCTGCAGGGACCCATCAGTAGGACGCAGCCAGGCCCTACTGCCACTTCTGGGGTATTTTGGTTGTAGCAAAAGGCTGCAAGAGCTGGGGTGAGGAAAAGCTTGCTCTGTGCTAAGCTGACATTTGAATTGTGAAATGCTTCTAATAAATTGCGTCTCAGGGAGTGACGTTTGGCTGAGTCTGATACTGACTAAGGTGGTACCCTAGAACGTGCCACATCTGATTGCAGGCTACACTGAACCAGCATCATTTCATGGCAATGTGTATCCACAGTTTACTGAAGCTGGAAGGGTGGAACCCAGATGTTTTTTGCTGCTAGAGCACCTGTGTTCTTTGACTTCCTTTATTCCCACTCCAAATGCAGCCTGATGCTTCCTGTAACATCTTCCTTAATGGCAAGCAAGGGCTTGAAACTTGCCCGTGATCAAAGGCTGCATTTTGACAGTTCAGGTGCAATTAAACGCAAGTATCAAGTAGGGTGCCTGCAGTTTAATATTAAATCTGTGCTCAAGTGTGGGCATAAAACTAGAGCCATATCACCTTCTTGCAGATCACGTAGTAGCATATCTAAACATGTGTGCTTGCAGACACTGAAAATTATGCTCAAGTGATCGGAGGCTTGGGCAATGCCCAGCTAATGCTGAATAGCCAGCCGCTCCTTTAACAACGCTATTCATTGGACACAAGTCTCTTAACTTGCTAAAAGGGAGCCAGGGGCAAGCATTCAACAAAAAATGTCTTTAATCGTGGACCAGATATAAGGGAGCCAGAAAGCTGCTGGCTTTAAAGTGGTTTTGAATCAAGAACATTTGCAGTATCCTTGGTATTTACACTCAAAGGCTTCTCTCAGAGCAAATATCTGCCTGAGCGTGGAAAGACAAGATCACATTTGCCTTTGAAATCTGTGCTCTGGTGGATTAGAACCAGGAATGTTTAATCCACTCTTTTAAGAAGAAGAAGAAAAAAAAAAAGTAAAGGTACTCCATTTAAGTGACATGCCCAGTGGGATCCAGACTGGATGAATACCAGAAACCTCCTCAAATGTTTGTCAAGGTAGAGGAGAAAAGTAGCTGTTCTCTGATTTCCCCAACTCCTGAGAAAAGCAATCTCAGCTTCTGTTCTTCTTTTATAAGGGATCTTTAAACATGCTCAACTACAGGGGAGAACTGATGAAAACTCCAGGAATCCAGGTCGATATTTCTATGGGGATTATATGAGACGTGCTTGGAGGCTGGAGCAACAGGCAAGGTTCCTTCTGGAAGAAAGATGCGGTCTGCTTCATGGCTGTCCTACCCACTGTTGTTGCTCCTTTTCTCCCACCAGAAACTAATAATTTGTACTTCTCTCTTGTGAAAGTAATGAAAATCTTTCCTCTTTTGCTGCCTCCTCTTTTCCTGCTGGATCAATGGGTATTACGGACACTCCTGATATATTGTCTGAGGCTAAACTCAATAACAAGCTCAAATTAGATTTAAGGAAATGAGTCAATAAGCAGAACAGGAAGGAAACAGACCAATTTAAGCCTAGAAAACCACATACCATAATGTAGCATGGGGTTTAATACCTTTCTTTTTACTGTAAAACTGGGGCTGTGAACTTTCAGGTGCAATATCTGTGAGGGGCAATGTTCCTACTCTGTCTCGAGTCAAAACATTATTAAAAAAAAAAAAAAACCAAAAAACCCAAATTGGTATGAGGCTATTGCTCTTGATGAGGTAAGACAAATGTTAAAACACCACAGAAAGAAAGCCTGGTGAAAACCATCCTGGAAACACTCAGGAAAGACAGGTGAAGGGAAGATGAAATAGGGACAGAGGGAGTGAAATGCCAACCCTGCGCAGAGACCACGTGGCTGGAGGAACATGGGGAAGGGCTTTAGCCCTGTGCTGGAAGTTTCCACCTGATGTTATAAAAAAGATGATCGTGTGTCCTGGAAGGTTTTAAATACAAATTCTTGCTCAGCCCGTTGCTGCCTGTAAATATTGAAACATAAATTGCCCCAATGGGCTGGCTGAAGTGCTGCTGCCCGAGTACCGTGAGCAATGTGTTTGTCGACGTTATTGCAGGGGAAAGAGAGCCAAACCGACGACAACTGCCAAAAAAGTAGGACAAAAAAGGTATACTTTCCCCTATGTGTCAGAGGCTGACTCCGTGCCAGGCTCTGTCAGGCTGTGAAGGGAAACGTGCCCAAAGGCAGCAGAGTCCCCCAACAGGCCTTCGTTTCCTGCTCTTAGTATTTTGCCGCATTTATATTTGGCCAAGCGTAGGGGGATGGCGATAAGGATAGATCCATTCTTTTTGTGGAGTCAGGAGGAAGACAGGACTGCTGGAAACATCCGTTAATTTGGAATTGGGGCCTGGAGACCACTTCATCTCCTCATGGTCCCAGAACCAGCCACAGGAGCTGAGGGAAACCTTGCTGCACCTCATGCCCTAGTGGTACCTTGCACTCAGGGGTGGAAAGCCTAGAAGACTATAAACAAGTTCTTGAATGCACCAGGAGGCAGCTTTTTTTCTCTCTGCTTTGCATATTGTGAAACTGGAGTACTGAAAAGTTGATTTTTTGCAGTTTCCTACTGCTCAACACCTGCGTGAAAGGGCAGGGTTTCAGAAGCACTTTGGGTGCTTTGGAGGAACCAAAGGCAACTGCTCTTTCTCATAACTTTGAATAGCAGCCCCTGGTTTGCTAAATTTGCTAGCATGCAAATGCTGGTGAAAATCGGCACTGAAGTTGGCTACAGCAGAGTTTTGAGTCTGTCCTCTCAGCGCTAGATGATGCTGATGGTTATCACTGCAGTTTTACCCTCCCTAATGACTACTGCACTAGGAATAAATCGGTGATGTGCAAACCGGCACATTTTTGGGTAAGAACAATCACCCATTAAATTTGTATTGTTTTTCTCCTTCTGCCTAGCCTGCCCACTTAGCAGCATTCCTCTTTCCATAGGAAAGTGATCCTTAATTTGGGGAGTCATTTACAGTACCGACAAATGGCCAAAAAGGAGCATTATGGACAGAGATGTCTTAAAAGGCCAGTTTCATCCCCTGGTCTATGAATAGGAGACCTGGTTGCTCAGGTTGGTGTTTTGTCTCATGACGGCCCCAGGTGGGGAAGAAGCAGCGTTTCTTTGACCCACGAGCATGCTATAATCATCCCAGGTATAAATGACGAGCTGGAGCCTCCGTCACTGAAAGGGAGCCAGTGATAGGGAATTTCACCTGGTGTATCTGGTAACATTTTAGAACCAGTGGCCCAAACTCAAGCACACAAACTGCTGTGTACTCACTGCATAAACATATATAGGGCTTTTAAAATTTTGGACAGCTGCATTATGTTTAGTATTGCAGTACTACAGTACTGCCGCTGTAGTTTTGACAGTGTTAGCTTGGTGAAATTACTAATTGCACTTGAAGTGCTGAAAAATAATACAGCCATATCTGTAACTGCTGTGTGTACTTCATAAATGAGACGGTGCCACCATAAACTGTGAAAATAATGCAGCTGTATAAAATGAGAGTGATGAATGCGTGTTGGCCTGCAGTTCTACCCACGCGAGCCAATGCTGGTACCAAACTGTTCCCTCAGAAATGCGGTTATTCAAACCTGCTTTGTAGAGAGGCAATTGCTTACTATGCCCTTTGTTTATGTGCAGAAGCCTGCAGTTCTACCCACGCGAGCCAATGCTGGTACCAAACTGTTCCCTCAGAAATGCAGTTATTCAAACCTGCTTTGTAGGGAGGCGATTGCTTACTATGCCCTTTGTTTATGTGCAGAATATAACAATTTTTGTTTGGTTTTGTTTTTTTTTTTCTTCCATCCCAATTCTTGCATTTCTTAATTTTTGTTTGGTTTTGTTTTTTTTTTTTCTTCCATCCCAATTCTTGCATTTTGGTAGAAATGGGAATGTTAACTACTGACATTTCTGTTATGAGGGTCGCCCTCCAAGGGAGGTGGGCTTGGCTTCAATTTTTGGAAATAATCACCCATTCTGGCCCACAACCAGCTGCTGTGGTCGGTCCGGAAGCTCCTAAGTGGGAGGGAGGGTGAGAAATGGTGTAAAGTAGAGTATGGCAATGGGGAGTGTTTGTCTTTGTTGCGTTGCTCCCCAGTTGTGTCTGAGGCCAGAGAAAATCCTCAGCTTAGGAGGTCATCACCATCACAGGGCATCCGCATGCAGCTCCTCAGAGACACGGAGGAGAAGTTGGAACAACGGGCCAAGCAAATACCAAGGCCCATTGAGTTGAGAGCGGAAAGACAAGGAAGAGGATTACACCCAAGTAAGGAGACGAAGGACTGGGAATGAATCCTAATGACTCACAGAGGTGAGAGAGGGTAGGGAGACCATGATTGCTATCAGCCCCTAGAGGGAACATCCCAGCCACATCCCATGCTACCGCATGGTTGCCCCGAGGGAGGAGGCGAGGTGAGATGCTGAGGACTAGTTAGTGAGGGAAACTTGTCCTCCTTGTAGTCACAGAGAAACCTGGCCAGGCCGCTGGGACATTACCTAGAGCAGACAGTGGTGATGAGAGCAAATGAAATCGGGTTTGTTTTAAAATAAAATCATCTGTGGCTGCTACAGTGTTGCAACATTAAAGATGAAACTTTAGAAGCAATTAAATCTCTGGCCAGCGTGACTGCACTGCTGGATGCTTCCTGAAAGAGGCACACTCAGGATAAGGGTAGTTAAGCCATCAGCAGATAAAGAGGGATTTGTCAGCTTCCACATCCTGAGCAATCTCTGCAGGCGTGGGTGCATCCCTGGGGAGTGACTGCTGCTGTGTATCGATCTTGATAAGCATACAGAAACCTCTGCCGATAAGTAGCAGCTGGGGCTCTTATCACCGGGGCCATAAACTGAGACTCTCCCTCTGATACCACTCAGCAACAAAAAAACCCCACCCCTACATCCCAGAATTGATTAGCAGCATGTAAGACACCTGTAGAAGATACTGGTGGGTCCATATGGAGGGCTGTATGCCACACTTTCCTCGCACAGCACACTTTCCTCACCTAAAAAGCTACAGGTGGCTGAATGAAAGGAGATGGTGCACTACGTGTACTCAGCAGAAAAAGACCACACCTCACAGACAGCCAGAATAACCCCACTCTTTAAATATTCACTCCTTTTGCTCTCATTTTTCACGCTGTGGCAATGCCATTGCACACACACACACGCACTCCCCCATGCCTTAAAACATGGTGTCAACAAGAACCAACCTGCTGGTGAGGCTGCGATGGTGCTTCAGCTGCAGACGTGACTACATAGCATCAGCTCCAGAGAGAGGTTTGTCATGCTGCCATCAGCGCTTTCTTGTTATATGGGATGTCTGGACAGGTAGGAGAAATATTAGGCTCTGGCAAGCAGCAACTTGCAACTGCAGCTGTTTTCACAGCTCGAAAATAATCCAATGCGAGGCAAAGATTGGCTCCATGGAGCGCAGCAGGAGCAAGGGACCAGAGGCGGGCTCCCTTCTCACCGCAGATTTACAGCTTGGTCCTCCTCGTTTATTTGAGCATTTCCCCCAAAGCCACCTGGCAGTCTCCTGGAGCCACCGTTCCACGTCAGAGAAGTTTTCCTTGTAAAATAAGGGGTAGAGCAAGCCAGCTGGGACAGGGTCTGGCTGGAGCAGGGTGCTGTATTTATAACATGTCAAAGATGAGGAAGGTGGTTACAAGAGTTCGGGCCAAATAATATACTTTGTAGCAGTAGGGAAGGAATTAGGGGGCCTGAGGTAAAAAGCAAAAAATAAAATCCTAGCATCGAGAACAATGCTGCTTGATCCAACTTCGATAAAGCCATAGCGAACAAGACTGAAACTACCTGGGCCAATGAGTCTCCCCTATGATGACCCTGAGAGCAGCCCAGTTTGCTTAAGACAGCTATGATGGGTAGGAAAAGTGAAATCCCAAAGAGGGGAAGGGTTCGGTGAAGTTGGTCTCTCTCTTGTGACTGTGTTTGGGCATTTGCCTAAAAAATGCCGATCCTGAGTTCAGAGCCTACAGACCACTGGATTTTTCCACTCCTGCTACAGTCCATCATGTGGAGCAGAGAATCTGTCTTCTGTCATTAGCAACACAAAAATCAGCGTAAAGACACATTCAGAGAAAGCAAAACCCTTCTGACTTTAAGATGCAGTTGAGCTCTGCCACCCATAAGTGAATCCTGCTTTGGAAAGCTCTGCCTATAAATATTTTTTTTATGTTCATTTGCCACATTTTTCTTTAGGCACCAGAGTTGCGTAATTTTTAGGAGCCAGAGTCTGCAGCTTTCAGCCAAACTCATAGTCCTTCAGCAACGAGTTTCCTAGTGCGCGTTGGCTGCTATAGGGGTAACTTACCCAGTAATACCCTTAGTTGCTGTAAGGTTTGGGCACGTGATCTAGGCATGGAGGCACATTGCTGCCACTTCTCCCATAGAAGACCTTTTCCTGTGTGGATCCATGTCTCCTTAGCTGGGTTCCTGCCCTTGGGATGGTGGCAGGCAGCTGGGGAGGGACTTCCAGAAAATGGTAGCTGCACTTCTGTCATTTGAGCATCAGCAATGGTTTGGAGTCAAAGGTCTTTCTTTGTTAAAAGTTGTGAAGATGACAATGAAAGAAAACATTTGCGGAGAAAATAATATGTTAAAAGAGGCTCGGAGGTCTGCAAAGTATCGTGGAGCTACATGAGAATGGTTTTAAAAGAAGACTGAAGGAGAGAAACGAGTAGAAAATTAAGCAGTGGAGGGGAAAGACATGCAGATAAGGTGAAAATAGCAGCACAGGATTTAAAGGGAGAGAGGCTAGGAGAGAACAAGCCATGAGGAAAAACTGAAAAATGGACAAGGTGTTGCAGAATGTGGAGAGAACATGTGAAGACACCATGGGAAAGAGAGAATGAGAGGGCAGAGGTTGCTGGTCTTCAAAGAAAAAAATGAGGAAAGAAATATGAAGAAGAAAAAAGTAATAAAAGAAACATGGAAAACGACAGACAGAGGCTGGCAGAGAAACAGAAAATGGTTGGAAGGGAATTAAAACGTTAGAGGGAGAGCATGAAGAAAGCAGTGTAATATTAGGACTAGCAAAATGTATTTTATTTATTCATATTCCTTCTGGATTATTTTTCCCTGGCAGCTGCTGAGGGTCTAATTGCCGTGCACTCCCCTCCCTCCATGCAGGGCAGCCAAGCACTTCTCTTTGAGGACGACAAACTCGCAAAACAGTCTTGAGCACTTCAACTTTAAACAAAGTGCCCTCCAAAGCCCTCTCCTGCCTTCAGCCTCCCTGGCAGAAACCTGGCAGCTTTCTTACAACTCGCACATAGGCTCCCATGAGCTCCTTTTGCAGGTCGGTCCATTGTTAATGCTGAAATTGGGATGAAAGAAGTGAGAATCAGGCTAAACTTCCTTGCAAAGAGAAGAGATGTAATCTGCTCCCTCCTCCACTTCTGGCCATTGGGGCTCGCAGTGCAGGCACACTCCTTGCAGCCGGGCGGCCTGGGATGTCAGCTCTTAATCCTACTGTAATCAGTGGAAACTCCTTAGCTCTTTTTAAGGGGAATTGGTGTGGCCCCACAAGGCTCGCACCGGGGAGGCTCACACCCAGCTGTACCCTTTGGTCTCTTCAGAGAATTTGATTTGCTGAGTAATTCAATCAGTGGGAAAGTTGGGAAGTTGGGAAAGGTAAGATAAGGCCTTTAATCCTTTTCTTTCTTCCCCTGAGCACGGGGAGGCCTTTACCAAGCCCAAAAAGGTGTTTAAAAGAAAAGCTTTTCTCACAGGTAATTTTTTATCAATTCAAACAGTGACACAGTAAATTTTTTGAAAGCTTCCTAGTGATTTCAGGGTGCAAGTCGCAGCTGACTTCAGAAGTGAGGCTTGGGCAACTTTTTGCCCCACAGCCGCATCCTCCTGCTCTTCAGCCAGATCTCTAAGGAGGTCTGCACTCCTTTAAGGGAGATGTGAATACGGGGTTTTAAACTACTCTTTAAATTGGAGGCATGTATAAGAGCTGACATGTCACAGGACTGACATTAGGCAGATGGATCAGGCAAGTCTCAGCGCCCAGGGGTCTGAACTAGGAACCTCCGTACATATTTTCCGGCAGCAATCTTAAATGTGATATAAGGGGCATTGTGCTAGAAAACATGAACGCACTTGACTGGAGCTCTGGGGGAGTGAGTATTAATGAGATGGATCTATCACCTTAATAAGAAGCTTATTCCCTCTCGGACCATAAGCAGGTTGTTTGGAAGAACACATACTAGCTGAGCGAGGCTGGGAAAAGAGGGAGTGCTTTAGAGAGCTCTCCCACCGCCGCAGGAGAGCGGATGCGGCTCTGCTGTGTTAGCGGGGGCCCCGGCGGTAGGACCCCTGCCAGCAAGGGCGCCTGCACTGCTGCAGCCGCGGTGGCTTCCCAGCCAGCGAGGTCCGAAATGCTCCCAGCACTGTCTTGTTTTCAGCAGGGCAGGAGGGGGGAAGCCCCTAAGGACACACAAGCAGCAACTGCAGTCCACCGGCCTCTATACACGCTGCCAGAGGTTTGAATGCCCGTGCCTTGGGGCGGGTCTGGTCCTGAAGAAATTTGCTTGCATGAATAGTCTGCAAATTAGACACTGCTGAGCCCCCCCAAGTCTCTTCCGGAGGCGTGAGGGCTGCAGGATGAGGCCCTGAAGGACAGACTGCAGTACAAGGATTGACTCAGCCAGGGCAGCCCCATCCGGCATCTCTGAGGACAACGTTGTTTTTAATGTATTTCCCAGCCAGCAACAATGCCACCCCCTCTGCTGAGGCATAGTCGGGGTGCTCTTGTTTTCAGAAGCCCCGATAAACCCCCATATTTACTTCATATTCAAGTACTTAACTAGCCATATTGTCTATCTTTGTTACTTAATTAATTTTAAATGGTGTTGAATCTGCAGCTGTAGTGCGTTTTCAGAAGCCCAAATAAACCCCCATATTTACTTCATATTCAAGTACTTAACTAGCCATACTGTCTATCTTTGTTACTTAATTCATTTTAAATGGTGTTGAATCTGCAGCTGTAGTGTTAATTATAAATTATGTCATCTTCAGGAAGTGTCAGGATGAAGCGCATTCGCTGCCGTGCTAGCGCTGAGCACGTAAACATCCCAGTGTGCTTGTTTTTCCATGCGTGCTTCAGATTTGACGCTGAAATTCCAGCCCTCAGTCCTAATACTGCTAACACTTAACACTCACTATGTGAGTAAAATTACTCAGCTGAGGATGCTTCGGCGTAGCTTCTGGTGCAGGTCAGGGCTGGCAAGATAGGCCAGTGGTTTGCAAATGTGTGGTATAAAGTCAAGCAAACAAGTCTGCATAAACATAGACGCTTCCACACCTCGCTTTATTTTCTCTGCTAAAGTACATGGCGGGACTTGTCTTGGTGATCGCTGGACTTTCATTGTTGGACACGGGCCGGGCATTCTGCCTGTGGTAACCATAGATTTTATAACACCAATCAAGAGGCATAAAACACCCTGAACCGGCCGGGTTGTTCGGTCCTGATGAACTATGTTTAGAGTGTTTACACAGGGTGATTTCATCTTCTCAAGGCCTGTAACATGAACTGTGGACTCATACTTCCCTAAGGGTAATATATGTGGTACTTGTGCTAGGCTAGAGAAAATAACCTCTCTCCTACTCGGTTCGCTTTAGTTAACGTCTGAGTTGAGTTGCACCACTTTTCTTCCATATGCGGCAACTTGTGGAAATCTTAACCTTTTGGGCTAACGTTTTCTGTGCCAGGTGACTACTCAGTCTGAGTCTGGAGGGATGTTCCTGGCTGTTCAGTTCTTTCTAGGAAATTTTTTCCCAGAACAGCTTCTTGTGGAAGTTGTAGCACTGTTGCACTTCGGAAAGGGAAACCACGACCAGGCAGCGACAAGGGTATGTGGAAAATGCAGTTTCATGCACGAGTCTTTTGTGGCTCCTGTGAAAAATACCCAGATTTGGCCAAATTATTTAAGCCCTTGGAAAATCGCAGTTTGCACACACCCAGCAGAGGCTTGTAAGTTTGGCTGCTGAACTCTTTAATGTTTCTGTCTGCAGAGACTGTGCTGCGGTTTATGGCTGCAGGGAGTGAGCGGGAGGTTTCTGGTAATGCTCTTCTTGGTGCCTCCTGGCACAGCCACGGAGAATTGTGCTCTGCATCATTCACCTGCTGGACCCCAGACGGTGAGGAGAAAGGGTCCTGGGCTTTATTTGTGGAGGTGGCATAAATACATGGACTAAAGCAGCCTAGAGAGAAAGACTGAGGCTGGGGACTTCGGGTGTAGAAGATATAACCCCAGCTCCCTCAGCCACTCCTCGTAAGACTTGTGCCCCAGACCCCTCACCAGCTTCACCCCTTCAACCAGGGTCTGTTTAGCCTGGAAAAAAGGAGACTGAGGGGAGACCTTATTGCTCTCTACAGCTACCTGAAAGGAGGGCGTAGCAAGGTGGGGGTTGGTCTCTTCTCCCAAGTAACAACTGATAGGATGAGAGGAAATGGCCTCAAGTTGCTCCAGGGGAGGTTTAGATTAGATACTAGGAAAAATTTCTTCACAAAAAAGGTTGTCGAGCATTGGAATGGGCTGCCCAGGGACACGGGAGTCTCCATCCCTGGAGGTATTTAAAAGACAGGTAGACGAGATGCTTAGGGACATGGTTTAGTGGTGGGATGGCAGGGTTAGGTTAATGGTCTTAAAGGTCTTTTCCAACCTAAATGATTCTATGATACTTGGGCCCCTCTGTAAGAAATCTGGTTTGGGAGTTGGGGTGGGAAACGGGGGAATGGAAACCGCTGGGGTGAAATGTGGGCAACCGCCTGGCCAGGAAAACTGGGGAGCTTGTGCTGAAGAGTGGAAAGTGGCCCACCAAGGCTGAAGATCAGGGATGAAGACACGGGGAGCCTGGGACACGGAGCTGGGGTGGTGGCAGCAGGGGAGGTGACAGGGGAGGGTCAGCGGTGGGGAGCCGGATGAGGGGGTTGTGCTGCCAAGATCCCACGCAGCTGGAGGGGAGCCCAGGATGCTGTGAAAAGCAGCACGCATTCATGCAATTGAAGCGTATGATTATGTCAGGAGGGACTTGCACAATCAGCCTTAATTTGGGCGTTCTCTAATTTTGAATGCTTGCATTTGCAACCTCACCTTTCTTTTTAATGGAGCTTTTTGTCAGCGATAGGACTATGTGTAGTTACTCTGTAGTGATCTGGTGCCAAAGGGCCATCACAGTGCTTTAGTATGCAAGTCCTGAACAGTGAATGAAGTAGTTGTTGCACTTAGTAAATTATGATGAAATATCTGCATGTCATTTATGTGTGTTGTGTTTGTATATGAGGACTGTAATTCTGTTGAACCTCAGCTACTTCAGAGGAGGAGAGTGAATTAACATGGATGAATGAGGGGCTGTCTAACTAATGGACTTTCAATATAGTTAATGCCCAGCAACAAATTCAAAATTGCTTTGGATAGCTGAGGAGTTGTTTTTTTCTTTTTTAAATAATCAAGTTTTGGTAATTGAAATTCACTGATGTGAGAATATTTTTCACATAGATGTTTACTCTTTTGTTTCATATACAGTGAACTGTTAGTTATTGAGAAGATACAGGTATGACTCTGTCCTGATGTATGGTAAAAAAGGATCGAGATTTGATTCATATCAGTGTATTCTTCCAAGCATCGCCTTGTGACAGGGTAAGGGGAGATAAGCGTGCTGCTCTGCAGGTAATTGCCAGAGATCATAAACACTTTTTTCCCCCCTCTTTCATTTCGTGGCAACTGCAGCAGCAGCAGGGACAATATCCAGGGCCGCAGGGAGGGCGGCTGCTGCAGCAGCACCCCCGGTGTGTTTGTCCCGCGCTCTGCACCGGCAGTAAATGTTCAAAACCCATCGGGAGACGGCCCTGAGGGCCCTGCTGTTGCTGACCCCGCTTTGAGCAGGGGGTTGGATGGGAGGATCTCCAGAGGCCCCTTCCCGCCTCAGCCATGCTGTGCCGAGGTGGGTGGGGGGCCGGGGTGCAGCCTGCCCGCTGTGCCAGGTCCACGCATCGCAGGCACATTGGCACAGGCTGCCCAGTGCCTGTAGGTGGGACCAAGGTTGGTGGGACACCAGGGTTTGCGGATCCTCTGAGGTGGCTCCCTGTGACTGGTTTAGGCTGGGCCAGTGCTTTAAGGGAGGCAAAGGGATGTATCAGCATGCCCAAGTCCTCTCCTGGACTGGCAGCCGCAGGGGGCTACTTGCGCTGCCGATCTTTGGGCACTAAACTTCAATGCAGGAAGCTTTTTCCCTGATCTTGTCTGTGGAGGGAGATTAGCCCAGGCAGGAGATGCCTCAGAGTATCCCAGCGTTATTCCTGCTCTGAATCCCCTCGTGGGACACCTCCCCTTCTGCTGTAAAGGCAGCTGGCCCACACGGAAGGAGCAACTTCCCTACGTTTTGTACCTGAAGATGCCAATGCACCTTCGTTTTTAAGGTTACAGTTAATCGATGAGTGTGTACAAACTATCACTGGAGAAAATAATGGGTCAAATTTCTGTACCCAACCCAAGGACAAAAAGTGGGCCGAATGGCATGCAGGGGAATACAGAATTTGTTGCTCTTCTATGGTAAGCACATACCACCATCTTCTCCTGCTTGAAGCCTTTAGTGTTAGCACGGGGCGAAGGCTCTCCTCCTAACTAGAGGGTTTTTTTTTCTGTGAGAGAGAGCTATATTGCAAAGCAATTTATTAAGCTGAGTTACTGCAAATATGCGGCCTTTTTACGTGCCCATTTTCAGGTTAGCAATCTGTAAAAATACTCACTCTGCTGGATATTTTTAAGCATGCGATAAAACAGTGTTTTATGGAAGAGAACAAGGGAATGTGTACAAGCCTGTCAGATTTCAATGAGCCCAAATGTTCATCGTAATTTTATCAGAGGGTATCAATACGAGGAGTGACAATTACCTGTGATCAGTGGGGCTTGAGCCTGTTTCTGCCGATAGATGCCTTTTTAATCTCCGTGGGCTGTACTTTTGCCATGCAGCTTTAGGCAACAGCCTTCAGCGAAGCTTTTGTGCAAGGCGTGAAGTTTGACAGGCCCTGACTCAGTAGCAATTTTAACAGTGAATGTAGTTTTTCCCATCGGTCCCAGACATCTGAGACCGTAGAAGTCTTAATTTTTTTTCCATTGAAAGATGTTACACGAGCAAGAGACATTGTGACTGCTGCCCGCTGGACTGAATGGAGAAGAGCTGAGTCCTCTCTGCCTCTTGCTTTGAGGGGTCAAAGAAGTTTCTTACCTCTGCCCCATTAGCAATTTAAAAAAGAAAGAAAGAAAAAAAAAAAAAGTAGAGACATTCCTGACCGTGGTTTCTCTTCCTCTGACAGCTTGGCCAATGGTTTCAAGGGCAGCTGAAGGAAAACAGGAAGACACACAGACAGCATGATGATACAAACTTTGTTTCTCTAGGAAACTAGGCTAAAAAAAGTTCCTAGGCCTCTTAAGTAACAGAATAAACCTTGGGAATATGATTTAAGTCTCCACTGTGGGCTCAGAAATGAAAAGGAATGGATGAATGGATCCCCCATGTGCTGATTATTTTTAAAACGCTCGCAAGCTCCAGTTGGGTTTTATGATTATTTGGTGACTCCCTCCCGGAGCTGAAAGTTTGACGCTGAGGTCATATAAATATATTGCCTGTTAGAGGTCCCCTAGATGATTGTAACGGAGCAACCAGGAGTTAGTTCCCTTTGTTACGGCACCCCAGTGCTATCCCAGCACTTGCAGGGATTACTCCTGTTATCCCTGCGAATGATGGGGGACCCGACCTCCCCAGTATGAGCTGTGCTTGAGTGAACCTGTCCGACAGCAATTTGCTCTGACTGTCACGTATGATGTGCTTATAAAAATTGTTAGAAAAATCCAGACGGGGAAAAAAAAATAAATGTCCCTTGATCCAACCAAACCGGTGAGAGAACAGCAAAGGGCAGCAGAGCACAGCTGCCTTTGCAGGGCAGACTGCAGGGCTGTCCTTCCATCTGTCCTTCCGCCTGCCCTTCCATGCCCCTGGTGCTGGATAAGCCTTTTTCTGCCATTTTGATCAGGTAGGCACTGAAAAGGGCAGTGCCAAAGAGCTCGCTGCCTTTGACAAATCCCCCTCCTGGTGAAAAGAGTTTTATCAAAATAAAGCCTGTGGAGCGATCTGAAGCTGAAATCTCCTTCCTTTCCTTTATTTCAAGTCTGTTGCTGGGGACTTTTCAAGATTTCTTCCCTAGAGATTTAAAGACTCTTCTTCTCCTAGCAGGTGCAGCCTGGGGGACAGCAGCAGCAATGCCCGAATTCTCCTGGGAGTAATTACGCGTCCTTTCCCCTTCCCCTTCTCTGTAGCATCTCTCTGGCAGCGCGTCTGCCAGGAGCCGTGCGCATACGTTAACTTTAATCCATTCAGTAGAGGGAGTCAGATGCTAAAATCTCAGCCTGTGCGCTAGCCCCTCCGGGACCAGGACCTTGTATTTGCATGCAGGAGCAGAAACACTTCATTCTTTGCTGCCCACTTAACCCGGATGGAGGTGTATGGGGGTGTCTTACTCTCAGCTGGGCTGTCTAAACTCTGCTGCAATGATAAAACCACAGCAGCAACAGCAGCAATCGAATTAACAAAGTCGTCGTGCTGATGCTCTTCAACCCTGCCTTGCAGGATCCGTCTCGGCGAGCAGGTTACCTTTCCCTGCATCTGCTTAGTCCCTGGCCTCTTTGGTGGACATCAGCTGCAGCAGCGCTGGCCGGTGCTTAGTCGGAGGGACATTTCTTTCCACTTTGCAATGAATTTTCTTCTCTTGTGTCCATGGAGATCTGGTACCGTAGCACTGCTTGTGGGCATTAGCTGCCACTTGTTTTCTGAGGAGGAAAGAGGGGGGAGCCGATCCAGGGAATGGTAGGGACTTGGCGCACAGAGGCATGTAAGGAGCTGTGCCTCCCAAACTTGGCATGTCTCTTCGAAAACAGGATGTTACACAAATACTCGATGGGAATTTGGCGTGAGGATCTCCTTAAAATGTAAAAAAAACAGCGCACGCCCCCTTCCCCAGCATCTCAAAGGCTTTTTCTGAACAAAGCCTGGGGAGCCTTGAGTGGCCGGGGTGGGAAGGTGTGGGTCAGGGTGGGTGGCGTGGGTCACGGCCCGTCCCCGAGAGAGGAGGGGGGGAAGGCAGGCAGCCCCCAGCCCCTGCCCAGCTCAGGGAAGCCTGGAGAGAAGCAACTTGGGCGTTTGCTCTTCAGATGACTCAGCCGAGCGGTTGGGGGGAAAGGGGGAACAGCAAAATCTTCCGCACGGTCCTTCTGGCCTCTCAGCAGAGGAGCAGAAGGCAGCTGCATGTGCTAAAATGATCTCTGTGGTGTAAAACACATCTTGAGAGGTCAGGGATGGTAGCAACTAATACTTCGGAGGCAGACATCGGGGGGGAGCCAGACCCAAACTGGTGGCTGAATTTGGCCTCTTCGACTTCTCCTGATTCTCAATTATTTGATTAGGAAGGTTTGAACCAAGAAACACTGTGGGATGTGAAAATCTGCTTTGAGCATTCACTCTGAGAGTGGTAATTGAGTTTTAAATATTTATGGCAGAACCTGTACTAGTGAATGCACTACAGGCTCTCCCCAGTGGTAAGCCCGGCTTGCTGGAGACCCTGCTCTGCAATTAGCCCTGCTGCAGAGGACAGCGGGGAGAAGGACAGGGAGGAAACCAAGTAGACTTCTGTGAAAATGACTTAATTTGCTGATTACTGAGGTTTTAGTACCTCCACAGTCAGCGCCTTCAGTGTGGAGCTGTAGGAGATGGGGAGGAGAGGGCCCTTCCAACCGAGACCAGCAGCACCTGGCTAACCTGCAGGTCTGCCCTCGCGCCACTTGCAACTGCTCGCCCCACACCACCACGGGCTCTGCAGAAAGAGGGAGCAAGGCAGAGTGGGAAGATGCTCATCCGCCCTTGCCGTTTGTAGCTCTTGCTGCTTGCCATCACTGATCCCATGTGAGGCACTAGGACGTACATACGCACTTTTTCTTCTACTGCTGATGTGAATAGGATTGTTTTCTCTGCAGGCAGCGCAGAAATGAGTCCGTGGTCCCGTGCTCTGTAGCAGACGCAGGCCTTGGTGCAACGAAGAGGAGGGAGGCCTCATTCCCCAGCCCAGCCCCGGGTCTGCTACGGCACGATGCCCTGCCACATGTACCTATTGCTTGCTTTGACCTGCACCAGCGATGCAGCTGGGACTGAAGGTCTTCAAGGCTAAAGGCACCGGGTACTTGAGCCCGAGAACCCGCCCGGCGTGGGGACTGGGACAGCTTCGGTGGGCGCTGCCCTCCGCGGATGCCTCACCCCTGCCCGCGGCAGCACAGGCTGCTCTGTAAAACCGCAGCGCCCTTCCCAAGCGCCGAGGAGCCCCCCGAGCGCCCCATCTTC
>NW_009259188.1:657215-692788 GCF_000687185.1 Egretta garzetta
GCAGCATTCGGAGTTTGTGACCGGCGTCAGCTGCTGCCTCCCGGCCTGAGGTCGAGCTGCAAAAAATGTTGATTTACGAACCCTGCCGACATCCCTCGCCCGGGCGCTTTGTTCCGACATGCCGTCCGGTGGCGGGACCGCTCGGGGAGCAGCTCTCTGCCTCCTCGGAATTGAGGATACGCTTCAGATGTGTGCAGCAGGCTGCTAGCTGGGGAGGCGGTAGGGGTGTGTGTCTGGGTAGGGGTGTGTGTCTGGGCGATGGGGCAAACAGGCTTTTGATAAGGTCCCCTTAATTGAACTGTAAATAGAGTAATTCCTCCGTTCTCGGTTCCTCGCTGAAACTCTTTTCCTCCTTCACACCGATACGGTCCGTGGTTTGTTTGTTTGCTTGGTTTTTTTTTAATAGTACGTTTCAGAGGTACTTTCTTTTGATACAGACTTGCGTAGGTTGGGGGGTCTGATCGAGGCCGTCGGAAAATACTTGTAACTTTCCAACTCCTGATGTGTAGGAGGGTCCTGGTTTTAGCCCATCTGTATCCAGGCTGGGGTCACAGCCTGTTTTGAAATGCCCGCTGAGTCTGAACTAGTGCGGAGCTCATGGGATGATGCTAATAGCAATTTAGGAAAAAACCTCCTGCTGGAAACGCTATCCTCGGCTATGTCACGGTGGGCGGCTGGATTTCGGCTTCTTGTTAATTGCATGAAAGGCGAAACCTGAAAGTAGCCCTGGCTGAGGACTGTGGAGCTGGGACAGCCTTGTGCTCTTGCCACTGGTGGCACTGGTCTGTCCGTGGCTCTCGGGACAGGGCTCTGTGGAAAATTCCTGCCGCGCAGACGCTTCTGTTTGGCAGTAGAGTTAAAAAGCCCAAACCTCTGGTTGAAACCTGTCAGGTCTGTCAGAGGGTTTGGACAGCTTGCCAGGTATGTGAAGACAAATGAAAAAGATGTTTGTTTTCTGCTGCTTGTCTGGGGGGAGGAAAGTTGGTTGGGCCACACCTGATGGAAGTTTTAGACACGTGTTAGGTAGTCTCCTTGGGAGCACCGGAATGTCCAGATTAGAAGTGTCAGCAGGACGATGAATACTATTTCGGCCTTAATACAGCGTGTTCACATTGCACGTGCTGAAGTATTAACTCAGAAGGAGCCGCTCATCTGAGATACGCTATGGCTTAGCAGAGGGCGCAGGGAATGGGCAGGTCCATGCTTCTGGGCGCTGGTCAGCCTTCCCCAAGTGACTCACTTGGGCATCCAACTTTGCCAAAATCTCTGGGTGTGTTTGTCTCATACCTGTTTCTGGCTCCAGTTCAGGCTTCTCACCTTGACCCCTCGATGAACTGGAGCAGCAGTTCCATCAGCCTAAGTCTGATGGAGGCTTTAGCACAGTTTTAACTTTAGTCGTGAGTGTAGTCCCAGTGAAATTAAAGATGGATACACACAAGCTAAGCTCAGGGCTGCCTCTTGTCAGCTTTCCAGGGTGTGAACTGCATGCCCTTTTTACTTGCATGGTGCTGAGAACAAATGCCATATTGTGTTTGGGTTCAGTACAGACCTTACTTAGGACCAAATGCCTACAGAGCAGGAGAAGGGGTGCTCCTCTGCTGGAGTTTTATGGAGGATTAGTTTGCTCTTGGGACCTGAAGTCTTGCTGGAAGCTGATGAAGCTTATACTCTTAAATGCTCAAGCCATCCTTTTGAGCAGAATTTAGTTTTCACAGCCAGTGAAATATTTTTCAGACTGTCACCCCAATCAGTTGACGGTGCCTGGAGGATACAGGTCTGGAGTGATGCGTGTGACCTCGATGATGCCCTGATCAGTTGGCGTGACTCTACCAAAGACCCCGTGATTTGTGGCTTTGACTGCGTGGCCGTTGACTTTGGGACCTGGCCTAGGGCACCGGCTTTTTAAAAGGGTGGTCTCGCATTGCTTTCTGTATACCTGTATTTATTTGTCAGCCAGTTCTGCAGCCCTTCTGTGCATCGAGTAGCAGTTATTCAGGCAAGTAATTCCACTGGCTTGAGCGTGGTTATTCAGCTGAGTAAATGGTGTGCAATCTGAGTTCAAGGCAGTAGATTTTGGGTGTGAGTGCTCTCTTTTTGTGGGGAACTAATTCCCAGAGCCTGGGATCCTGGCATGCCTTAAATTCTCTCCTGTTCTTATGCTTTGCCTCTGTCTGGTGGGTGGGTGGGCTGAAAGTGAGATGGGAGGCTGGACTTTCCTCCCCTTTACAGTAAGCAGCTCTTCCAGAGAAATTCCACAGCTGTTTTCTGAGTCTGTCCAGGCTTGCTTTGCCGATGCTATTTTCTACATAAATAGGTTTTCTGCTGCTGTGCTGGGCTCTGCGAAGGGAGCAGAGGAGCCCTTGGAACTGATGTAGCTCTGTAGCACGGTCTGTCAAACCCAGCGGCATCTCAGAGGAAACTCTTCCAGCCCTCGTCAGCGCAAGCTAATTGTGCAGCAGCTCCCCAAATCCCGGGTTGACGAGGGCTCCGCAGTTGCTGGTCGGACCGCAGCAGAGTCGACCCCTGCCTCAAAGGCACCCAGTTGGTGCAGGCGGCCGAGCGCCAGCAGCGTGGGCTGAGGGACGCTGGGGGTGGTGAGGAGAGAGATGCCGAAATCTCTGGGATGAGATCACCTCCAGGGCCGGGGCTTGCAAAGGAGAGAGGAGCCCCAGCAGCTTCCACACTTAGAGCTGAGTAATAGTCCTTCAGCCCTGGCAAGGCATTTCACCCCTTGCAGGTGCAAATGACTTTGCCCTCCCTGTCTCCCTGCTGCAGAAATTACCCCTTCAGAGTAACCTTCAGATGTCAACGGGTTTCTGAGTTGTCCCTTCCTGCTCCAGATGCATAAAAGCTGGGCGGTTGCAGAGCGCAACTGCGGCGGGTGCTGTGCAGCTCGCACGCTTGGCCGAGCGAGACGTCGTTTCCTGGGATGTAGCAGAACGTGGAAATGCCACTAATCAAATGCACCCTAGTTTTAATCTGGTTTGATTTTATTTCATTTTAACTTAGTTTCCCCAGGAAAGGAGTGCTGTCTGTCTCCAGCCCTTTGTGTTTGGCCAGTTTCAACCAGATTGCACCAATGGTTGGCAGTCTTGAAGATCATTAATTTCCCACTTGTTTGTGTTAAGATTAGTGGCTGGCTAGGAAATCCCTGAACCAGTGCTCTCTCCGAAGAAAAGGAGACTATTTTCAGCTCTTCTCCATTCTGCCTGGCAGCAGCTGACCGGCCAGGCATTGCATGTGCGGTGGCCAAACGTGCAGCACCTTCGTAGCCCTGGCCACCTTGCGAGGTGTGGGGCGACGTTGGAAGGAGCTGCAGTGGCAGTGACGGAGGGGCAGGAGGGCAGAGGACACGTATCGCCAGCAGACGGGGCCTGCTTGGTACGTCTCCTCGCAGCGTGGCCACCCTTTTGTTTGCCAAGCTAAAGCCACTTGAGATTTAGGAAGGCTGGCAGGCTGACAGCCAAGGCTCGGAGCCTGCTTGCCTTGACCTCCAGGACACCTTGGGCTGAACGGAGGTGAGCATTGGAGCAGATGGGAACGTGCAGCCTGGACAGGACTTATGTAGGGGGTGTGTGTGTGTGCAAACTGCACGTGTGCAATGGCAGTGTGATTACCTGGGTGTTCACTGGCGTCATCCTGTTGAATTCAATGATAATTTGGCAGTGATGAAAAGATGACATTCAGCGCTGTACATTTCTCCCAAAATAGCTTCTGTGAGCGACTACAGTCTCTTGAGTCACACGCAGCCCCCGTCCCCACGGTTACTTTAGGCAGGTGGGTACTTGGGCTGATGCAGTGCTGTGGGATGTCAGGGACGTGCTCTTAAGCGCCCCGGTGTAGGTGCAGCTGGATTGGCACGGGTGTCTTTGGTGGTCTGTCTCGGAAATCTGGGCATAACTATACTAGGAAAAGCAGTCTTACCCTCACCCAGGCTGAGCCTGTGCTAGCCAGCTGTGCTGGGTGCGGTGGGCACCGTTCTTCCAGACCTGGACTGAAGGAAAAGACAGGCATCTGTTCAGGCAGTGGCATAAGAAACAGGAGCATCCAGGTGTCAAGGAGCTTATGTGGGATGCACATGCAATTCCTCAGCCAGTGCGGGTTTTTCTACCCTCCCCGTTGCTGCTGGTCTTCAGACAATATATGCCTGTTGTCCTGGGGCCTAGAGCGCGGCTTTGCAGAGATTGCCGGTGTCACTCTCTAATGTCAAAATAATATGTGTCACCTCAGAGGGCCGAGCTGAATCTCAAACACCCCTGTATGCCACTCCTTTTCAGCCAGCCTGTGATGCAGCTAAGATCTGATGCCTCTGTCAAGGTGAGATGAAGGGAGGAGCTGTGCAGCTGGCTCCCCATCACGGGTTACGGAGGATGCGGAGCACCAAGCCATGCCACCAGGGCAAAGGGGGACCCTGTTCCCTAAAAAAGCCCCCCGCCCCCCCCCCCCCCCCCCCCAACCCCGCCCTGCCAGTGATGGGGCTGGGAATCTCTGGCATCCGAGCTTAAGTCCCTACACTATGAGAGATGTAGCACTTTGTGAAGGAGAGTGTCTCTTGCTTCCCTTCCCTTCCTTTCTCCTCCACGGGCACCAACTCATACCGCGGCAGCGTGGTACGGTAGATGGCTGTGGTAGCTAAGAACGGGCTCTTGGGCTTGTGCAGGTCCCTCTGATGGTGCTGGCCACCTGCGCTTCGGTGTGAGAAACCCTGAAACAGGTAGTCGTGGGGTAAAACGTTGCTGCTGTAACATTTCTGCCTGTTCTTGTTAACTGTATCCTGCTAACTATATACACTTAAGTGACGGCGTAGTGCTTTCTCTGTTAGGTTTTAAACCAAACTGAGCAGATTGCGTGCCAAGAGGGAAGGACTGCAACGCTTCCACCATCCCGGCGGACTTTTCCACGGTGGAGCCTTTCCAAAAGACGTGCACTGGAGAGAGCTGGTGTGGCCCAAGAGCCTGGAACGCTGCAGGCTCTGACTGCCTGCACCTCAGGGACTTGATAGCTCCGGGTTTTGCAGGCTCTGCTCTCTGAGGATGGGGAAAGATGGAAGCGAAGCTTGCTTTGTTAGGAACAAAAAAGCGTGCAAAGCTTGCGGGAGTAGCTGCCAGCACCAGTTAGACGAGGTAAAAATCCTACTTAAAAGAAATGGGGCCATACAAAGACAAATAAGACTTTTGCAAAAGCAGGAAGCCTACATAGCGAGTGTGCTGTCAGACACACTGCCTCTTGCCAGCTAATCTCATCGGCAAATAAAACAAGTTAGGTTGTTGCTATTGCAGCTGCTTTCCCTCATGAAGCAGGGTGAGCCAGACTCGTCTGACTCTGAGAAACGAGTTGGCAATTTGCCTGAAGTCCGAGGCGCACAGGGTAATTCACTTAAATCCCCCAATATAACGATTATCATCCAGGATGAACACATGCAGCCATAACGCTCGCTTGCAGTTGTAATTTCTGTGCCACACTCGCAGAAGTTGCTCGTTGGCTGCATTCGCCAGCAAACACAGCCTGGAGGTGATCGGCTTCTTCCCTGACCTGCAGTTAACAGCAATAATGATACTTAAACAAGTTTTAATGTGGGAGGGATTCAGCGGCTTGGGCAGAAGGCTGTCAGTGGGATCATTTGGGATCCAGGCCTTGGGAGCTTTCCTTCTGACCTTGGGCAGGGCACGGCAGCTGCTCAGTGCCTCCGCTCTTTAAATCTGATCCATTATGATTTGTTCCAGAGCAATTGATTGATATTGGCCTTGGTTCCCTCCTCGGAAGCTACCCCCAAATCCCCAAATGTTTGTGCATGGAATTGAAGTTTAAATACAAAGTCTCCCTCTCTCCTCCCTGCTCTTTACCTCGGATAAAGGTGGAAGAAAAGGAATCGTTCACAGCCATCTGCTGGAGGCATCAATCACGCTGGGAGCAGAGTCTGCCAGTTGTTCCACACGTTATTAATGATGAAAAGATACAAACATATGAGCTCATAATTATGTTGCGTTTAAATTACTTACAAAATAATGACATTAGGAGAACAATGGGGTTACAAAATCAGGCAGGCAAAAGCAAGGAAGCGCCAGGACTAACGTTGCATAGCTCCCCTTTGCATCTGCATTATGATACAATCTTTAATTCTATAATTGCATCATTTTTTCCCCTTTCACAGAGTCCCTCTCTCAGTGGCTAGGTAATTACTGCAGAATTCATTTTCTCTTCCCCACGTCTACTTTCTGCCTGTGTTTCCACAGCTGTTTATTTTACACCCCACCCAAACCTTGAACTGAGCAGTGCTGCTAATTCCTTGCTGGGGGCTTCGCAGGCGGGGAAGTTCTTATTCTTGCAACATCTCGGGTGCAGGAACTGGCTTCATTGGCACAGCTGAGGAGTGGAGGCAAAGAGCAAATAAAGCTCCAGTGATTGAAAGGCCTTCAGTTTTGGCTGCCTCAAAGAGATACTTAGGGATGATTTTATTTTTCGCTCACCCCAGAATACCTGGCATGATGTAGCACTTCATCTGCTGGAAGCACAAGGACGATTGACCTCAGCTGTAAGTCTCAGCACTCTTGCAGGCTAGCCTGAGACGTCTTGGCCTTGCAGAGGGCGGGGACTGCCCCGTTAGGGGTCACCTGAAGAAAAACTGATTTCAGGGACTTGATGAGCATCTTACAAAGACTGTGGAGCCGAGGAAGAGGTAATTCCTGCCTGCAGGCGGTATGTCCAGCTTCCTCGGGCAAGGTGGTTGTCTCGCTCTCTTCCTGCCTTGCCTCGTTCACTAATCTTCCCGACCTCCACTGAGTGAGGCAGGGTTTGAGAGACAGCCATCGCTCTTATCACACAACCCTATGTTTTTTCCCAAAGCAGTTGATTTCCAGGGCTGAAACGATTTGTGATCATTGAATTGGAGACAGACTCAGTGCAGATGTGTACGGGAGCTGGATGGGCAGTCCTCATTATGAGGCCTCCTAATTTTGCAGTGCTCCAGTTTGCAGTCTTTGTATTATAAGTTTAACATAATGTTATTATAACCGTACAAAGGGAAAAGGGAGAGAGAAATAAAAATTACTCCTGTCACATGAATCTGCAGTGACTCGGGTCATCCAGAGTTTGTAGACCTTTGGGCTGTAGCATTAATTTCTAACCCGTGAGATAACGGCCTGCCTAAGAGCACTGGTTGGCTGTGGGTGGTGGAAGTGGCCAGTGGGGTGATATGCTCAGCAGGTCATCTGCTGCTGTGTTGGAGGCTTTTGCAGACGAGAACTCTCCTCCCTTTGCGGCAGCCTGGCTTCTCATCGCTTTAAACTCGCCCTTCCCAGTTCCCTCTCCTTCCCCTCTGTTCCTGTGCTTCCCTAAGAAATGCCCCCTGCTTCTCCCCTTGCTTTCTGGTACCATCGCTCTAGCCCATGCCCGTCTTTTGTTACTACTGGTGCCACCTGTGATTTTCCAGAGGTCGCAGATCTAGATACCTGGGTAGGGTTGTGTGCAATCTTGATTTCAGTTTAGAACTGTAATTTTGGCCTGTTTGAATTGTAGATGAAGGGCAGCCCATTGCCTTTGAATGAAGCATTTTAGGGGATTCATCTTCCTTACTTTTAGTCTAGAACCATTACTGTGGGCATCCCCTGAGATCGGGCAATGGCAAATGCCTGCTTTAGGCCAACACTACAAAAATAGGTTACACCTAAAGAACATCCTGCCTTCTTATCTGTTTCTCAGTGTTTCGTTGTTTGCGGTCTTGCTTGATCCCACCTACCTTCTACACTCAGGCGTAGGTGGACGTGCCGTTTTACGAGGTTGAACGTGAGATTGAAATTCCATCCGTTCACAGAAGAGGGAGGAAAACTGGCCGCTCGTGGTTATTTGCTTTCTGGGAATGAATAGAAACACGATAGTGCAAGCAAGAGTGTGCAGGCTCTAGCGGCTGGGCTTCCAGCTGAAATGCAAGTTGGTACAACTCAGCCGCTTCCCGGAGGAGTGATGTCTGTAGTCCCAGCAAGCCATTAGATGCTTTTGGCCCGCGTGTCAGTCTTCTGACCGATTTACAGTGAGTTTCTTCCTACAGCTTTCTGCAGAGGAGGGGAGGATGGTTAGTGTAAACCTCGCGCTGCAGTAAGAGAGGAGGAAGCAGAAGTTTCTGATTATGCTCAGACGACCGTAACAATTGGCTTTCTTCGCGTACTTTGGGCTTTTTTTGTTTTATTAAACTAGATGAGGAATAGTGGATGATACCAGCAATGAAAATACAGTTGCCAACAAAATCTGGTCTTGGATCAGACCAGGCTGGTCTGCAATGAAGCAATTGGGATGAGAATGATTTTAAAGTCAGACTTGTGTTCTTGGGAGTTTGTGATATAAATCATGGCCGTGATAGATATAAACCATGTCAAACTAGGTTCATAAAATAATGATAGAACAGAATGTCCTAAAACGTTTTGGATGACTCGATGGCTTGCACACCTTTACAAAGTAATTAATAAGCCAGATGCTAAAAACTTTCACCAACCAATTCTCCCTGCATCACCACTGTGTGTGAGTAAGTCCAAGAGCTGGTATTTTGAGTACTGAACTTCACATATTTGAAAAGGAGAGAACTACTAAAAGGAGCATGGGACTGGTTTTCACCTCTGGCCATGCATGTAGTACTTGGGGGTGGCGCAAGGATGTGAGGCTGTGGAAGGTAACTGGGAGAAATGGCTTGTATAAATGGAGAGACCCACACGTCTTTCAGAGGGGAAAAAAACGGTTTTGCGAATCAAAAAAAGATTGTGAATCAAAAAAAAAAGATTGCACATCACTGGCCTAGCCATCTCCTGCCTGGAAGGTGGCAGTGAGCCTGCAGGCCTAGGATTTGGTCTGGGTTTGGGTAGACTTCAGTTAATCCCTGACACAACCTAAACACATAAAAAAACCAGAATTTGTGTGTGTGTTTCTTTTGAGGGGAGCATGTTTGGGCAGATCTTTGGGCACCGTAAGTTGCTGTAGCTCCCCTGGGAGAGAAGCAGCTCCTCTGCAGGGTGGCCCCCGTGCTGGGTGTGTCCCGCTGGCCTCTCTCCACCCCCCCACCCCCGTTATTCCTCCCTTTCTCCTCTTCCTCACAGCATCTGTGGTCGGATGCTGAGAGGCAGGGACAGGGCTTTGAAAAAGCTGGCTCAGCAGAAGAGGTGGAGAGCCAGCTGATGCCAGTATTAATATTCTTTCAAAACTGATGGATGAGATGATTATAAAATTGCAGAGGGAAGTGAAACTTAACAGAATCCATGTTTTAATTGCATTCTGGACTTTTTTCAGCAGCCAGCTTCTGAGGTGCAGGACGGAACGAGCATTTTTTTGCGAGGATGTTGATGTAGACTGCACAATGTATTGTTTTTAAAGAAAGAAAAAAAAAAAAAGCTTGGGCCAGTCTGTTTTCCACACTCCGGTGCTCTCAGTCTTCTTCAGTTTTACTGTGTGGTAGCGTGCTGTGTCTAGACAGTAAATCAGATCTGAAGTACTGTCCCAATGCAGCTAGAGGGGGAAAAAAAAAAAGAGAGTCTATCGCAAGCAGGTCCAGATTTACCTGTTTGCCTGTTGAGACACCCAGGGTTGTGAGGGATACCTAGATGCTGGACTTGTAATTTCCCCTGTGTGCCCTTCGGAGAGGAGGGAGGGTGCCAGAGCCCTTTGGCAGTGCGGGTCTGTGTTTCCTCCACGCCACGTGCCATGGCCATCCAGCACTGACGCCCGCTTGCCTCTAACCTGGGGAAGATCCTTTTTCAGCTGACGAAGCCCCCTGCTCAGTCTGTGAGTAGCACTTCTAAGTGGATGGCCTGCCACGTGATGGGAGCTTTCTGGCACTTCAGTTTATACCCTGCCTGCCCGTTTTCCTTGTTACTACTCTTGCCGCTGCTGGGAGGGATGCCTGCCTGACCCCGGGGAGCATCTGCACTGAGCATGGGGTGCAGATGTGCATCGTTCTTGAGCAGGGGTGGAGGCTGCACGTGTGCCCGCACCCATCAGCGCTGCTTCTGTCCCGGTTGGGTCTGTTGCTGGGCTGTTGGCACTGGTACGGCTCCCTTTGCCTCATGGGTCTGGTTTTTGAACCCTGCAGCCTGCAGTGAAGGTCCAGCGAGTATGGAGTGAAGTGTGCTTGTAGGCTCTTC
The DNA here is from genome assembly GCF_000687185.1 of Egretta garzetta. Lineage (NCBI taxonomy): Eukaryota > Metazoa > Chordata > Aves > Pelecaniformes > Ardeidae > Egretta > Egretta garzetta. Next base: position 667,337 of record NW_009259188.1, read on the forward strand.
ATGAGGCAGCGGTTCGTTTTTCATTTGATGGCTTTCCCAAATGTTGTTTGATAATTTTGGTAGGCCAGCTTGTGTGGCTAGAGTGTCTTTGTGCCATACGTTGTGCATTCCTGACAGCCGCTGTGGTCAAACGCTTTCCTCTAAGCAGAAGTAGTATATTTAGGTGGTCTGCAAAGAAAAAGGGAAGGCTATGACAGCAGGAAAAGAATGATCACGTTTTTGGGCATCATAGCTATTGGCGAACTGGAGGCATTGCATAGCTAACTTGTACTGAGTGCCATCTTGAAAATACGGCCCAGATGTTTGCGTGCTGCGTGAGGTTTTCTCACGGACAGGTATTTTGCTGGAGTATGTGTCAGCGAGGACTGGGCCAAAACACTGTGCATCCAGTTTTGTTTTTCTTCAGGCTTTAACAGAAACACTGTTTTCTTTGTAGCACTTTTTCCTTAGCCTTTCTTTCCTCTGGGACTGAGAACTTCTCTCCACAGTCTCCTTAACCCAAACATGACTGGCCCTAACTGGGAGTATTTTGAGAAAGTACGTGTGTAGGTGGTTTAGTTAAGAGGAGAAAGCATCAGCCTTTTCTCTTGCCTGCTCCTGCTTTCTGCCCAGTCAGAAGCTGGGAAGGAGACACCTTTCAAGATGTTCCTGTTGAGGAGTGGGCTCTTAATTAAAGTCCCAGTCTTACGAAGTCCTGGCATCTTCAGCCTTCTGCTCCCATCAGCTGCAGGTGAAGTTGCGTAAGAGGAGGTACGTGCAGGGGCTTGGAGGGCTGCTCTGTTTCTAAAAGTGAGTAATTTGGGGCGGAGGCGGTCTTCTGCCTGAGTGCTTTAACATGCCTATTTTCAAGCTTGGTGCCCTCCACCTCTCTCACACCTCCGGAGGATTTCTGGGGTCCGATCAGGCCGTGACAAGCTCCCCCCTTTTCCCCTGCTTATTTCCCCGGGGCAGCGGCTGCAATCCGCATGGTGAGGTTTAGAATTTTGCTCCTCTTGCTGCCTCTCCTGCTCTGGTGTTGGTTGGTATTTTGATGGCTTCAGGCTAACATTAGGGAGGGTAGCTCACCAAAGAGCTTTGGGACTGCTGCGAGAGGAAAAGTTTCTTATGTTCTTCAAAGGTGATGTCCTCGCAGGCGTGTGAGATGTGGTTGCAATCCCTGTTGGGTTACGGAGGTGTCTTAGCTGAGCAAGCAGTTAAGTGCTGAAGGTGAGCGAGCGGCAAACTATGACAGCCTTTTGACATCCTAAGGGACCCGAAATCTTTGCGGTATTTACTCTGAAAATATTCTCTCTGCCTTTCCAGAAGTGCACTGTATACCCGCACGCAAACGTTGAGATTTTGCAGCGTACGTGCTTGTGGTGGCTGTGCTTTGGGCACAGCTGGTAATGCTGATAGGAGGATTTCTATTATACAAACACTTGCTGCTTAGAAGGTAAAAATTTGCTGAGAGTGGCACTGGAAGCCCAGCGATTCTCCCTCCAGCGAGGAAGGGAACTGCTGGCGGCTGAGCCGTGCTCGGCAATGCGCGCGTGCGTGGTCGCAGCAGGAACCGGTCTGCTGAAGTGCTGGCGTTGTTATCTGGAATATTTAAATTCCTTAAGCTTTTTATCCCTAGCAGTACTTTCCCAATACAATTACTTAAAAGTAAACCTGAATTATGCTATTTTGCAGATGCTTGGGAGCCTGTTTTCTTCCTTCTGCCACGGTAGATCTCTTAGCACCAGCGCCTACAGCTACAAGTTGCTTGTCCAGGTATAAGTTTGTCTTTGCTTTTGTGGGGTCAAGGCCTGTCCAGTGTTTTTTTGACTTGACTCTCGCAGGATTTCTTTTTGTTTGCTGCACTTTTCTGTATGCCTGTTTCCCCGTAAGTGTTACGAGAACTGGCAATATGGGCCTAATGCCAAGGGTAAGGGTCTATTTAATACAGATACATTTCTTCTCATTTTTGGAAGCTCTTGCGATCCATGCTTTGCTGTCAGGGCGGTAATGATGTTTCAGAGGAGAATGCCTTTCTCATCATTTGATTTCAGCATTTCAAACTGAGTCCATCGACAGCCCCAGGCGGGGCCAGGTGACACACCAGGGCTAGGGTCCATCCAGCAGCAGGAGATGGGGACAGGGGCAGGACTGGGGAGACGGCTGCAAGCGTGAGCCTGAGGTCCAGCAAGGGACAGGGCTGGAGACCGGCACCACCTTGGCGGAATCCCTGGGGCAGGAACTGATGCCCTTGGGGGGGGAGGCCGAACCGGGGTCCTGTTTCTAGTCTTTTAAGTGCCCACCCAGAGCCGAAGCCATTCTGCTGTGTTGCTTACTGAGCGTTTCACTTCAGGAGGCCTTGAAGGAGTACGTGGCTGTAGCCGAACCAACGCCTCCACCGTGAGGTCCCTGCATTTGCAGCATCTGGCTGTTGCATGTTGCGAGTCCCCATCCCTGGAGGTATTTAAAAGACGGGTAGACGTGGTGCTTAGGGACATGGTTTACTGGTTTATGGTTGGACTTGATGATCTTAAAGGTTTTTTCCAACCTATATGATTCTGTGATGCATGTGTGCAGAGCTTGGGGACAGGCGTGCTCGTCAGCCGTCGCAGTAGCTGGGGGATCGCTTGGGCTCCCGATACAAGGCCGTGCTCCGCAGGCTGCTGCCCACTGCCCTGAGCATGATGTACGTAGCGTTGTCACGCCAAGGTTATTTCAGAGGGACGTGGCAGCTTTTGCACCCAGAGCTGTGCAATCTAAGGGCACGCTGTTTAAGCCGGAGAGGCACTCGATGAGAGGCCGAGAGGGTTATTTGCCTTACTGATGAGATGGTTTAGTAGACGGTGTTCGTCGTTCTCATTAGAGACCCAGGGAAGATTGGGATGAGACAGGAAGGAGTGGTGTGTATGCAATTTATGAGGCCTGCTGCTCAAGCCTCTATCGATACTCTTTATTTGTTGCCTTCCACGCTGGCAGTGGGGAAGGGGAGCTGGAAAATGCCGATTGCGTCGTGCACGCTCAAATGGAAACAGGGGCGGCCATTGCACGCTCTCCACGAGGCTCGGGTGCTCCTCGGTGCCGGTGTCAGTGTGGGCCAGCAGCGTACTGCAGGGCCAGCGTGGGAAGAGTGCAGAGGGATCTGATTTTCATATCCTCCGAACGTCAGTTTAGACTGATGATTAGCTTCCTTTCTATAGAAATACCCCCCCTTTTTTTTTTCTTTTTATAGGTGAAAAAAGGGGGGCAAGCTCTTTGGTCCCAAACTATTTATTCTCAGTATTTGTCACATGTTCAGCTGACTGAATTAGTTCAAATGGAAAATGCCGTTTCCAAAATCCCTCCAAATTCCACAAAAAACATGTATTTTACCCATTTTTTCATTTAAAAGCAAAATGTAAGAAGACTGTTCTTGTCTGCTTCCCCCTCTCACCCTCTTTCTTCTATATTTCTCTTAGTGGCAAAACAAGAAAAGCAAATGGTTGAAGAAAATTTTTGTATGTACACTGATATGTGTATGCGTGGAGGGAAAAACAAAATATATGGGTATTTTTGACTTACAAAAAAAAAAAGCTAGTGAAAATCAGTGATTTATGAAAATTTACTTCTATGAAAAAGATGCTTTTAGCAACTTGCAGTAACTTTGCAAGTTATTCTGTCTTGTATTCTGGTGGTACATAAATGGCTTGATTCCCCCCTTTCTTTCCCTTGCTTATCCTTTTCTGACTACAGCACAAATTGTGCTGATTTAAAACTGGTCTAGAGTATTGGATAGCCATGTCCAGTTATTTTTCTGTTAGTTCACTGGCTTTTTTTTTTTTTTTTTAATATTAGTTAGTGCCGTACACCACTTTGAGCAGCCTGGCCTGCCTGCTGCTTAGCTGTCCCTGCACCACAGTTCCTTCTCCACATCACATCTCTTCTCTGTTTTGTTCGTGATGTGCGGGTCTGAGCAAAAGCTAACGGCGGCTTTCAGAGGCTCTGAAGTTGCTGGTGTGATGTGCTGCCTGCTCTTGAGATGTATCAGTTTCTCCCTTTTGCAAATCAAATCAAGGAGGGTAATGTGTGGGTCCTGTTTTATTTCAGCGCAGCTTGCTTATGCACTGGAGAGGATGTGAGAAACTCGTGCGGTCATCTAGGTGGATGAAACTCTCTTTGAACGTTTCAGTAATGCCACACGTGATAGAAATGCTGAGCTTCTGTGTTAAAGAAATGTGCCTCTTCCAAGAGAGGAAAATCCCTGACAGTACTTTAAAAGCTATTGGGCAATTGTGGGTTAAATAGCTGCCTCTATGACCACATTAACATTGCATTTTCTGGTCTTGCCACTGTTCTGATTTTGCCACCCATGTGCAGGCAAGAAGAAAAAAAAAAAGGTGAGAGAGGGGATCAGTTTGTTTGGGGGGTTGTTTGTTTAACTGCTTTCGTTCATCTTTCTGGTCTGCATCTGATTCCTGGGAGTGCTTTGTGAACTCCAGTGAATCCCACCGGTGCTCTCCATTCGGAGCCTCCAGTGTGGGCAGAAACCTAGAAGCCAAAGCACTGAACTTCCCAAAAGGAACAGCTTCTTGTATCAGCTCTTCCTCTTTTCTCCCATGTTGGTGAACACAGGAGGAATTCTTTAAACCAGCTGAGCTGTACTGCAAAAGCAAAAAAAAACCCCAACCACCACCAAACTTTCAATGTTTGGAGATGATTACAAAACGCACTACCCTTCTCCTCAGGACACTCCCGTGTTCATTGCTGGCCTTATTTTAATACTTCTTCAAAGTTTTTGAAGATCAACTTCATCTGAAAAGGGAACTATGATTTGGTTGTGCTGCATGTGGGAAGTGGGGGTTATCCTTGTGTGCCAGGATACAGGCCTTTAGACTCTCCGGAGCTTGAAGTGAAAACTGGGAGTCACCTAGGCATTAGCTGAAGAAGACGACATCTTAGGACACCGCAAAAGTCACAAGCAGAAGAAATACAAGTTGAAGTTCTTTAGTACTACGTAAAAGGAAACTGCTAAACATGTTTCCTTGGTAAGCAAACCAGTCTGTGAACTGTGTTGTATTACTTTTTTTGTAAATGTCCCCATTTCATCAGCTCCTGTTCTAAGATAGATTGCTGGCACCTTACCTTCTGCAACCAAAAAGCTAGAAAGAAGAAAGAGGTTTGTAGGAGTAGCAGTTTCAGGAGATTGATTGGAACCTCCAACTGCTTATTAGGTTTCTTTGACTTATCGTGTGGTGTATTTGGTACCTGGTATTTTGTTTCAGAAGTACATAATGCAAATAAATTTTATTAGAATAGTGCTCATACACTTTCTGTCAGTCTTGTGGCTGGATTTGCTAGCTTGGTAGAACAGGATTTGCTAGCTTGGTAGGATGGGATTTGCTAGCTTGGTAGAACACAAAACGCCAGGTATTGGCAAAATCTCTTCCTGTGAGTACTTTCCTGTGGAAGGCTGGTGCAAAATAGTTCTGTTCTAGCAAAGGGAGAGACTAGTTGTTGTGCTGCACCTCCCAAATCCGCACAGGTCTCTGTGCCACTTTGAGGATGCATGCACGTTATTTCGCCATTCCTTCATCACACTTCCAAAGTCTGTCTTTCACTGCGTCTCGATTGCAATTGCATGGCCCGCTTACAGCTCTCACACCAGTAGAGGAAGGCAAATGTAGCATCCACCTGCCCTTACCGGTTAAGAAAGGGTGCTTGGCATCTGGGAGGTGCAAACAGCATCATGCAACCCTTCCTCTCCCCAGGAAAGCTGGTGCAAATCGGAAAGAGCTAGAGAAGCAGGGTTCTGCAGTCCATACATTGTCGGCTTCCTAGGTCTTAACAGTGTGGTGGATGTTTGGAAGCAATGAAAATAGATGGCCGTGTGCCCAGTGCAAGAAATTATTAACTCCACTGTATTTATTTCCTTAGTGAAATTGCATTTTCACTTCTCCATGAGAGATGCTTTAACGGGATACAAACCCAGCAAAGCATTTCTTTTTGTGGACATAGTGACTCTCTCTCGATGAGAACACACTGAGCTGGTGGTAATACTGCAGGTTTGCATCCTCTCTAAGGCAATTTGGCAATGCAGCTACGGCGGGTGGAGGTCGTATTTCTTTACACTCCAGAGTGACATTGCTGTGCAGGAAAAGGTATGTTGGGCAGGCATAACTTTTGCAAAGTTAAGTGGCTGTGATTTCAGAGCGAAACACGGGATTAATAACTACCTAGAAAATAGGGTGTTACTTGGTGGAAATTTGATTTCACTTTTTAGTGACTCAGGAATGTGAACACTTAAGATTTGAGTCATGTTTTTTAAAGGTGTTTTAACAGGACTTTGTAAAAGCTTGAGAGCACTAAGTCTGTGCTTGTGAATTGGGCAGTTAGTGGCTTGGCCATCTGCATTTCGTGTTTGCATGCAAAATGATTTGCATTAGCAGCAGAGCATTCTGTGTGCATATAGCATGTGTTATAACTAATCTGCAAGCAAACAAAGTAGGTCTGGGAAATGGTACTGTGGGAGGCTGTGTAGGTGAGGGTGGATGGTTGCTGGAGGCCGCTAGATTTGTCTTGTCTTAAAGCAGAAGGGGGGAAAAAAAGACGGCAGGGAGAGGGTGGGGGTTACCTGGTTATTGCAGTTAGGATCCAGTCTACTTCAATCGACGCAGTGCGCTGTTGATGTTAGGGAATTGTGCAGGGCTCTGTTTCAACTGGTCTCCAAAATGACTCAGTGTAAGAACTGACAGCGAGGTCATGTGGATTTTTTTAAAGGACCTGTTGGACTAATTATGCTATGTTATGTTAGTATTAGTTAAGCATGCCCAGAGTGACTTAGTGGTAAGAGTTCAACCCTTAATTTTCTGCTGGAAGCAACTTCCCTTCCAGATTCAGAGATGTACAGCAGTTGTCATTAGAGATGGTAACATATTAAACCCCAAAGCACCGTATAAATTATGGGGGAAGGAAAGAAGCTGCAGAAAGCCGGAGGGGAATTAATTGTATGGTGAGGGCCATGCTGAACAAGCGGATGGCTTAACACTCGCTGTTGCAGGGAGAAGATCGGTCGTGTCGGTGTTTAGTAACTACTGTCACCGAGTCTGCTCATGTGCACAGAAAAAAAAAATATATATATATATATAAAAAATAGAGATACAGATATGTGTTCCCTCTGTCATGCCAGGCTCCCTAACCTAACCCTAACTCACCACCCCTGCAAGCTTTCCTCCTGTCCGAGCAGGTCCTCCCAGAAGCTGGTGGGCCAGAGCCCTGTTCTAGACGAGGGCTCAGCAGGGCTTTAGGCAATGGTATTTATATCTCCCTCTGTTGAGTCAAAATCTCGTTTGATATATCCTAGGAATGTATTTGCCCTTTTCAGAGCCTCATCATAATGATGACTCACAGGATACATCTTTGATATCAACCTATTAAAAGAAAAAAAAAAAAAAAAATTGTTTGAACAAGGCAACAGAGAAAGTAAGACTTCCAGACTCTTTATTTCTTTTGCTCATTGCAAACACTAAGTTCCTCCCTCGCCACCTCCGGGCACTCCAGACATTGCTCGCGTGTTATCTGTATTTGCCCTTGCTTCCTGCTCGCTCCCTGTCCCTACCCACCGTTTCCTCTTGTTCCTGCCCTGGCCTCTAGCTCCCGCAGGGAGTCTGGTGTCATTCCTCCTGCTGCTTTCTGCATCCTCTCCATAGCCTCCCTAATCTTCAGTAACATGGGCCTTCCCTAACAGATGTAAATCGGGCAGATTTTTAGTTTCCCCTTAATTTCTGTAGTGTATGTAAGCTAAAAGAGAACATTATTTTTTAAAATTTTCAAATGTCTTTGTCCACTGTTAGTGTCCAGGTACTGTAAGAAACCTTAGAAAAGAGTATTTCTACAAGACCTTAGAAAAAGAGTATTGCTACAGGAAACTCTCTCAGTATAAATCTCGCCAAACTTTACATGGCTTAAAAAAATCTTCATCTCTTGACCTCTAATTCCAGAGAAGTAATTTTATTGGCATTCAGACTCTCAGGTTTTATATCCTAGAAAGTTCGTGCCCACTAAGGAAAAGCCTTCATCTCTCATACACTGTTGGCTGTTTAAAGCCCAGAGGCAAAATTCAAGTCTGGAAGCGTGAGGCCGTGTGCCCGCAGGAGGGCTCAGTCTATCAAAACCGTGCCTTTGTACTGCCAGACGGGGGGCAATATGACCAGATTAGCCAGGGCACGCAGTGGGGTCTTTTAAGTGATGGTTGCCAATGGCAGGAAGACAGAGGACTACCTGCCTGCTCACAAAGTCTGCTGGACAAATGCATTTAACCAGTGAAAAGCCTTTGAAGCGATGCTCCGTCGTATGCCTGTGGTATCTATGAACGGCTGTTGAGTGCCTCAAGACCAGCTTTGCTTGCCTGTGGGGGTGGCTGTGTGCGTGGCATTGGGAAGTCTGTCCCGTCATAACGTTAAGCTTACTGTTCTTCCTCCAGTACAAGGCTGGCTTGTTTTTCTGGTTGAGTTTTAATCCAGAAAAAGTAACCCCTGTCATCCCTGAGCCACTGGGTGGGTACGACATGCGTGCCATACACGACATGTCCCAAGAGCATGGCATGCCTTGCTTAGTGGTGGTGGCCAGCGTTGAGTCCACAGCAGTTCCTTCCCTTTGAGCTGCGTCTGGTGTCGGCAAAGCCTAAGCTAAACTTAAACCTCCTGAATACCAGCTTAGCTAACTTCTTGTTCTTTGGGACTATTCAGTCTTCCCAGTCCAGGCAAACACCACTTCATTCCCCCTCTCCAAAGGCTGTCGTTATCCGCTGCTTTTTTTTTTCTTTCTCCCCCCCCCGCCCCCCCCGGCCCCACACATCTCTACCTCCAGTAATGTTTCATTGCCATGCAGAAGGAGGAAAGCACTTTGTCAGCAGCCTACTTCAGGCAGAGAAATTTATATCTGTGAGAAGCATATGTACAGAACAGCAATTACTCAGATCATCAATATTTATACAGCAGATAATAGTCATCATGGACAAGATGAATATTGTCACAACAGCAATAGCTGCTGGGGGGGGGCATGCAAAATATAATTGCTAGGTTTCTTTAAACGGGATAATTATTTAACTTCCAAGTGATTGGTGAAAATAGCTTAGAGTCTGAATTAAATATTCAGTGGGAGCTCACCTGCTTCTAGAAAGTAAAGGAAACGCCTCTCCTGTCTACCCTCATGTCACACAGCGAAAGCTGCCTGGGATGCTGTCCTTTACATGCGGCTTTTGCTGAAGGCAGTGCTGGTGCCAGTGGCTGAACAAGGAATCAGAAAGAAAGAACAAAAGAAAAAACAAAAACAGTCGAGCAGCTTGTTTTGAAAGTGAGTTTTTGTTACGTCCGCTGCGGACAGACATGTGTTTGTGGATGAGGTGGAGGCACGGTCGCACATGCTTTGCTTTTAAAAGCTGTACCCAGTGTCCAGTGGGAGGCAGCCACCCTTAGGGCGGGGTTTTTACCAGAGCTTTCCAGCATCCCGCTCGCCAGCTGATGCGATGCCAGTTGCCTTAGCGGTGCCTGGCTGGACCGGCAGCCCAGCGAGTCCCCATCCCAGCTCCCGCTCGGCAGCCGGCCAGAGGGACAGCCCGGCCAGAGGGACAGCATGGGTGGTGGCTTCCTGTTGGCACAGGAGACGCAGCTCCTGATTACTGCAGAGAGCGCTGCTCCTTCTACCCACCCTTTTTAACCTTCGTGTGGTGGCGTGATTATTCAGAGGGCTCACTGTCGCTGGCAAGAAAATCTGCTAGGTTGCCCTGTTTTAGAGAAGTATTAAAAACTACCTGCGTGCAAGCTGTTTGTTACAGGTAATTTCCTTGCTGACTTTTTTCCTTCTGCTTGTGAAATGCCTCTGAATAGCTCCACTTTTCCCTTACCTTGACTGACTCTTCAGATGTGACTGTCTGAGTATTCGAACCCCTGCACCCCCTCGACTTCTTTCAGCTGAGGGAGAGCAGTGGACAGGAGCGTGCAGCGCTTGGTGTTCAGTGCTCAGCTCATTTGGGTTGGCTGTCATTTGCAACGTCGGTCACATTGCTGAAAGCTTTCGAAACACCAAAGCAACTTAAGAACACTCTCAGCAGCCTAGATCCACAAAAGGCCTTAAGTACTGCAGGATCAAACTTGCAGGCACTGTATCCTATGGGATGCAGGTAACGAGGCTTCTCGTGCAATGCCAGGAGAAAAGTTGGCCTGAGAGTGGTGTTTGCAACGGCCAGCATCCCAAATAGGGAGACACATGAGCTGGCTACCACAAGGGAGAATCAAGAAGAGGTCTTTTAAGTCAGCAGCCCTCTTTCTGTTCCAGGAAAACATGCTGAATGGCTCCTTTTGATTCCTTTCTGGAGTTGGGTACCTTCCGCTGAGGTGTAAGCAGCGGAGGAGCTAGCGGTTGCTCGCTCCGCGTTTGGTCTGGTACTCAGCCCCACGGAAGCTGTGACTGAGCTCCCCCCTTTATCTGGTGACATTTGATCATGGATCTTTTTCTCTTTGTAGGTAAACCTGTTAGACTGCCTGGATTCTAGCCCTTCTCCAAATGAATTTTTAATATAAAATAATTAAACATTCATTGGAGCAGGGACAGGAACCCAGGTCTCTGCCTTCCCCTCATACTCACTTTTCCTTTCTGACCTGAATATTGAATTATGCACTTCAAAATTGCTGGTACTTAAAACTTTCATCTGGGAGACGGGAAAAGAATATTATTATTTTGTCAGATTCACCCTTAATGAATGAAAGTTCCCTTCTGCCATGAGCATACCCAGGCTCACTGAGTCTGCCCCTCTGGCATGTGGCTTCATGAAGTCCTGACCCCGTGGCATGAAGATTAACTTGGACTGAATGTGTGTTTGAAGCTAAATTTAGGTCAGCTTAGATCTTCCTGATGCAGGTAAAGCTGAGACGTGCAGTAATGGCAATATTAATACTTCAGATGCTTCTCCCCAGTGCATAACTCTTTAATAGAGATGTTTTCTAAGTAGCAGATCACAGACCCAGTATTGCAACTATGCGTCTTTAAACTTAAGATTTCTTAAGTACTAGCCCCTAATTTTTTTAGTGATGGTGGTGTAAATCTTTGCTCAGAACTTAAGCTTGCAGTCAGCAGACTTACTTTCTTAGTTACCTTCCACAGATCCCTTGGAGGCAGCGACTGCATGAGGAGATCCTTGCTGTTGAGCGTCTTGTTGGGGGATTATCTGCAGTGGCGTTCAGGGTGTTAATCCAAACTTTTTTTCTGCCTGAGGTTCGGCCTTGAGGAAAGTTAAGTACTGACCACCTCTTGGAGAGATTGCTGCAATTTATAAGCCAGCCCCTTATGTGGGTGACCCCTTATGTGATAGACCTCTGCTCAACACATTGCTCCTTCAGCTGTGCTGCAGCTCAGAACGGCTTTTTTTTCGGAGCAAGGAGAACAACAAGGGGCCATTGAAGAGAGCACTACCGATATTCCAGGTTATTGAGTTGTGTTGAAAAGATGAGGGTTTTCATCAGGCTAGGCTGTTGGTACCTAATTCTCTGAATCTTTTTGTTGTTGTTGTTGTTGCAGTAACTTACACTGGGATCTGGAGATTATGAAAGGGATCGCTTCCCCCCTCCCCCCTCCATTTAACGGGGTACCATGTTTTGGCCTCCTTGTCCCATTGCTAAGCCCAGACCCGGTTATATTCTAGTTCAAGGACGAGATGTTAGCGTGAGGAAACAGGGTGCTTGCAGCATACAATAGCCGTGAGCCCCTCTTAATGCCCTTTCACTTCAGTGTCAAGCACGGGGCACCCCTGTGAAGACTCTAGATCAAGGTCTTTTTGTCATGCTGGTGCAACCTAGCTAAAGCCTTGAGGAGTTTTGATGAATAAGGGTTTAAAGATACAGTCTTGTGTAGTAGTTTTCTTTAAAAACTAAAAATGGGATGTCTTGTGTGGCGAAGGCTGGAATCAGGGATATGTTGGTACGAAGCCTCAAGAATGTTCCTGGAGCAGAAAAATCCCTGCTTCCGAGCAGTAAAAGGGTGAAGCCTCTTCAGCTGTTTTTAGACCTGGTTTGATGATTTGTCCTGCCTTGCCTCCTGGAAGTTTTGTCTGTGTCCTCATTTTGTCAAAGTTCATCGGTTTATTTTATGGGGGTGGGGGAAAAACCCAAATCTCCTTTCACGGAAAAATGGGACTGAAGGGTTAGGTTTAGGAATGCTAGCACCATCTCCCATGGGAACTGTAATTAGCATGCTTTGTTTTCCTGTTCTTCCCTCGGGGCTTGGCTTTATGGCTGGCTTCCCTTTCCTCTTTTCATGTTGAGTTGCCATTGTGGTTATGGGAGATGTAATCTAGCTAGGAAACCTGGTCGGTGTTGGAGAATGGGAACATGGGTCATCCCATATGCAAGTGCCTTGAGTTGGTATGGGCAGCATTTTGCAGTTCTGAGAAGGGGTTGCCAAATTTCCATTATTTAGTTAGAAAGGCAACTGCTTCTCTTAGTACAGCTGATGTAGCTGTTCATTTGACTTGATTCCTAAGGTGTTCATTTGAAACCCCAGATGTCCAGTAAAACTCACTTTTGTCTAATTTATTTTAAATTGGCATATTTGCTTAATTCGTAAGCATAAAATACCATTTTTTAGGAGCTTTGCCTTGCAACAATAAGTGTGATACTAGGATACTGGGATTTGTTATAAGTTCAAAGTACAGCGAGTAGGAGATGGTGATTTGATTTGCCAGAGGAGACTTCTCTTGCTGCTCTGTCATAAATGTTCCTGAAGTGTGGAACGGAGCTAGACTGGGGATGGGAATAACGTACACCTCGGATTTCACTTTCTGAAGTAGATTCCCTTCCTAACAGAAATCAAGAGAAATACTGGAGTTGTGTGGGTTCAACAGACCGATACATAGTCTGTCTGTGGAGTAGGAAATATATCAGTGTATGAAGTTTAAGCCTGTCTAGAAGACAGAAGCTGGTCAGTAACAGCAAATTGGTGAGAATTCAGTAAAATTTTAATGCTCCCAAATTTGCTTTTAATAAGCAGTGATCTATTTTTACAAGGACACTGTTGCTACTGTTACGGCTGGCTAATTAGCAATCCCCCTTCGGACAAAAAGCCTGACCCTCCTCAAAGTCTTCAAGTGCACAGGAACTTGTTCTTTTTAGTTTCTCAATTTCACAGTGTCTTCTGCATTTCAGCTTACAACCTCTTGCAAAGCTGCCACTCTCCCTGTTTGTGTGACTTCCACAGAAAACACAAGTAACAGCAGTTGAAAGGGAATTTTAAAATAGATCGGGAAACCTAGGGCATGTCAGGATGATTTTGAGGTGGTCTCAAAAATCCAGCGGTTGCCTTTTTTGAAAGTTTTTGCTGAATGTTTGGAGATTTAGCCTCCTCTTCTTTATCTAAAGGTCAGGAAGAGTGAGGCTTTCCTCTTGGAGCACGGCACATGCATTGACATTTGGTGGAAGTGGGACTGCTTGTGGGGTGACCGGTTCTCCAGTGGAAGGATCTCTGGGCAAGCCTGGCCCAAATCTGTGCTCGAGAACAGTTACCATGAGAGAGACTTTGCCCAGCTGAGTGGAACAGCTTCACATGGAGAGGTCACTGGCACAAAGAAGTGCAGGACTGGACCCAGGCTGGTTTCCACAGCTTTAAAGAAATGAGGCTTTAAAGAACATGGTTATCCACCTGCAAAGTCCTTGTGATTTTTTTTAACTAATATATACATTTATAATTATTTTCATACATAAAATAAATGAATTCATGCTATCATACTGGTGTTCCTGAACATCCTTGCAAAAGGGCAAGGCAAGCTGGTGAAAAGGATTTTGGTGAGGAAATGTGTATTTTAAGAAGATATTATGCCCATGTTCAAAAACAGTTTTGGGAAAAAACCTCACACTGACTCCCCTCTTGGATTCATGGTCCAGGTCTTCTCTCTTCTGATGCGTCCTGACGCAAGAAGGTGCGACATAGAGGGCTGCTTATGGTCTCACCTTGGTAATGTGGAGTTCTTAAAGAAAGGTTACAATTTTGTGACATGTTTGCTTTCTTTCCTACCTCCACTTGTTTGGAGTCAGCATAACCCGAAAATGAGTGGTGGTGGTGTTTGGTGAAGGGCAATGGAAACATGACCCACGACTATGGGAACTTTACTGTTGTAGCCCTTGGAGGAGCAACAGCAAAAACCCTTTCATATTTTGAGAAACCTGGCTCATTTTCTCCAGTGTTTGGGTTACATTCTTGTGCTACTGCTTCCTCTGCTGGCTCAAACTCAAATGCGGTCCATTGGAGAAACTCTTATCTCTTTATGTTAATGGGTGGTTATGAAACAAGAGCAAAAAAATTAAAGGTCATGCACTGGCAATTTAATGAAGTGATAAGAATCTACAACTTTGTCCTTTAATAAGATTATAAAACTGTTGCTTTTTCAAATGAAGAGGGACACAGAGGTGGCCGTAACGTGTACAAGTGCAATTTTAAATCAGGATATCATGCTGAGTTGAAATTTTTCAGTTCATTCCTTTAAAGGCCTCATTTTCTAGCACTCATGCTCATTTATTTTGTGTAATTTTAAACAATATACAACAGCATTTTTCCATCAGCAAAGGCCTGTGCATTTCAGTGACCTTTACTGCTTTCTTTAGAGAGGGGGGGTTACGCAATCAGACATAGGGAAGGAAAATATTTAATGGTTTGGTTTTTTTTTTTTTTTAAAGAAAGGTCTTCAGCTTATGTCTATATGCTTCTGGCTGTACTACTCACATTTAGAGCACCTGTGTTTGCACCTGCACACTTTATTTTGAGGAGCCTGAAAGTCTACTTGCAAAATCTGAGCTCCTTTGCGAAAATCAGGCTAAAAAAAGAATATAGGTGGATAGACTGATCGTCTTTAAAGCAAGAAGCTTTCATTCTAATGTTCCTTCCCTCTTTGGCCCACCACCTCCATTAAATATATGTTATTTTCCTAAATTTAAATTCAGAACTTACAAAGGGATTGATGCTTTCTGTATCTATTGACTGGTTGGTGCCAGAGAATTTTGCATGCCCATCTGAACCCACTTACCAGCACTTTTCTACATTTTGCTGCTTGGGAACATTAAAGCTCTTGAGAGTCCACACTAATTGCTGTCTCCTCTATCAAGAGAGGCTGCTCGTTAGAGAAGGCGGTTTGTTGTACGAAATAGCGAGGACAATACCAGAGCCTGGGCACCCCTTAGTTCTGCTTCCCAGGCAGGTGGGTGGAATATCAGGGAGACCGTGCATCTGTTCAGGGAGACCCATGGAAACAGGAGATTCAAATAAGTTCTTACAGCAATAACTGTGCAACTTGCTAGCTTGGAAATAGTTCTAATGCCTCGTGATGGTCACCAGACAGTTACCAGCTTCATTGCTGCTCCGTGTTAAGAGTGGTATGGGTTACAGTTGTGCTTCATGACTTGCTTTTCCACATGTGAGTATTTTGTGAACGAAATCCACATTGGGGTAGTGCCTAGGAAGACAGTGAGCAAGAACAGTTGCCCCGTTCCTCTTTCCATGCCATCAGCCCATCTTTGGGTATGAAAAGATACTTGCTCTAAAAACATGCATTGGGCAAACTTTGGTGCAGGGTGTATGGTACATAAACCTTGAGCTGAACTGTGCGTCTTTCAGTGGGTGATGTTAGCGAGCCATCAGGAAAAAAGTTATGTGTTTATTGCTTGTGAGGAAATGAGTTTGGAATTCTAGATACAAATTACCAAAAACATAATGGGTATTGTGTGACATTGATTGTGAACCCCCTTCTGCAAGAAGGGCACCTTACTTTGCTTGGTTTTATTTGGTTTGCTCCTATCCATGGAGATGACCTTAAACTTTTCCAGTTTTGTGTCTGTTTATATTTGGGGTCAGTTCAGGAGGGGGAAATGCCAGTAATCCACTGACATATACAGGAGAGGAAAGGAAATTACTTTCTGACAGATCTTTTCTACTATTTCCACATGAGCAGATGGATCCCATCGTACAGGTTTGCCTTTAAGGGGAGTTTAACCAGTAAATACTTCTGCTTTTTGCAAGAGGGCTGCTTGTTTTCCGTATTTGTATAGCTTTTAGGTAATTCATAAAGACTTCTGATAAAAATGCAGGCTTTTTTTCCACCCAGTTGTATGACCTTCAGTGTTCTAAACTCTAAACTTTTCCAGGGGAGAATGATGTGGGAATTGTGTCTTTATCAGCTGAGCCAATTCATTACCTCTCTAAATGTTGACTGCTATGCTTGATGCCAAGAGTTGGACAAAACAACTGGCTTCTACAGTTTTTCTTTAAAATTTCATTTTCTAAGAGAATAGCACAATCTTCCTAGGTTTAAGGGTACTTCCTCCTGTCTCCCCCAAGTTGCACAGTGTTTTAAAGGGCCTCATTTTGAAGACTGAAGGACTGGGAGGGTTTCCAGCAGGACCAAAACAAGCAATTGCTCTTACAGTTGGATGAGCGTTGCAAAGACCAGGTGAGCCGCAGCTCTTTGAGGTGGCTTTATTTCTTCTGACTGATGAGGCTACTAGACAGGAGGCTTTTGTGCCTTGAGGAACCATCCGTAGTGGCGCTACCTAACCATGCAGGTGAACACTGTAGCTGTTATGTATGTGTAGGCCATAGCTAAAAATACACAGAAGGTTTCCTAATTGTTGGGGTGTATTTTTTGTTGTTGCTGCTGTCTTAAAGCAATAAAAGCCAGCATTATTTCCGCTATGCCCCAGCTTGCTGCTTGTTTGGAGGAGTGTAGGAGAATGATGGGAAGCAGTAAGATGCTGCCACCTCTCCATGCACAACATGGGAAAGCAACTCTACCTGCCCTGCGGGAGCTCTGCCCTCAGTCGGGGAGTAAGTCATGAACTCAGCACTTTGGGTGTGCTGGTACCCTCCTTCTCTTTTAGAAATGACCACGCAAGGGGCATCTCACCTTGCTGATGCATCCCATCTGGTACCAGGATAATCTTATGGTACTAAAAGATGGGACTGGCAGTGTTTGTCCCTGCTGTTTGGGAATGGGGAAGTGGAGTCCGGTCATCCTAAACCAACCCAACCCAACCCTCCTGAAGTGTGCAAGCTAGTGAGACAGCCAAGCAGAACTGGCTTTCTTGGCCCTGCAAGCCTTGGTGCTTAATGCTTTATATTCTGGAGTGCCACCTGCTGGCACTTGCTCTCTTCGCTCTCGCTTTCCTAGAGGCAGCTGCTCTAGCAGATGAGAGCTCAGACCAGAGCGCCATAGATGTTAGTAATAACAACAGTACTAATTATTTGTATCGATCATTGCATTATTGATTGTCATAGCACTTAAGGACCCTGTTTATTGGCAAAGTCCTCAGTCTGGCAGGTGTTCTGCAAACTCAGTGTGAAAGAAGCTGGCAGAGGCTTCACTGTTTAAAAAATAGAGAGCACAGTATGAAGGAGTGGTTTAAAGTATAGAAAAGGATTTTTCCAATCCATGCTGTTATTTGGCAAAATATGAAGTATTTTTTTCTTTCTGTCTTGATTTAGTAAAATATTTTGTGGATTTCTGTGGTTAGCAAAAAAAACCCCAAAATTACTTTTCATAAAAAAGAGAGTGTGTGTGTTTGCTTTTTAAAGCAGTAATCATTAAAGTGAAAGACACCTGCCAGTGAAGTCACTTAAGCAAAAGTTAGGAAAACAGTGACCCAACTCTAAAAACTAACAGTGATGTCAGTAAACAAAATAATTCTGAAAACCTTTAGGCTGGAAAGCAAGGGATGTTGTGGTTTGTGGCACAATGCAAATCTGGGTCCAGGGCTGAAACTTTTTTCATCCTAGTCGAGAACTTGTTTTGGCAGTAGGATAGAGGTGGGTTTTGAACCTGTTTTGTAACACTGATTCTCTGTCTGTTGGCCAAGTCCTCGATGGGTGCAAGTCAGTGTGGTTCCTTGGCATCGGTTTGATTGTGTGCATTGATGTTTCCTGCGTTCAGTACGCCATGGTAAGGCACACAGATAGAGCACTATAACCAAAATGGAATAAAGACCTCAACTGAGTGGAATCTGGTCGAATCCTGCATAGATGCATAAAGCTGTGTGCATGCACACCATGCAGTCTTAGATCATCTCTTCCAATGCAACACTTTTTAGAGTGGCAACAGAGACTTTTGGCCTTTTCCCCTTTCTGTTAGCAGTCCCACCTCTTTGGTTCCTAACTGCTATTCTGTGTGATGCTTTATGTTAGAAATAAGTGGTGAAGCTTACCTGATGTAAGTCTTCAAAAGCGATTAATGACTTGGGATGTACTCTTGAGACCCTTGGGATGAATGTGTCTATTTTTAGATAGCTCTGAACCACCTACCCTTTCAAAGTAAGATCCTTTAGATCCTCAGCAAGAGACACCTGTAAAAACCAGCAGTCAACCACGTAGTCCTCTTCAGGCTTCGATCACATGATGAAACATGACTTGTCTGTTGAAAATGCCCCACGTTGTGACTTTTTTCTTTAAGCCCACAACCAAAAAAAGCTGCATAACAGTCTCTTGTAAACATGCTACTATGAAACTACTGCTGATAGTTGGAGTATATTTATCTCACTTGCTTTCGCCAGACTGGGAAAGAAAAAGAAATGACGGCATACTGCTAGACTTAAGCGTTCCATGTTCAGCAGTAGAGTGATGTGAGTAAGAGATAATTCTGGCTCACTCAGTGGCTGACCACATCAGAAGAAAAATTTTTGCAGAGTCAGTTCAGAAAGCTTTGTTTGCCCTTTACGTTACCTTTTTATAAATTTCTTTTTCTGAAAGAAAATAGTCAAATTGAAATGCAAGTTGAAATGAGCTGACATTTTAATGGAAATGACCATTTTTGCCTAAGGAGAAGGTATTTGCTTAATTTGGTCTGAAACTGCCAATGAATTAATTCACCTCAAAACTACATTTCTTTTGTTAGCTCTAACTCAGATGCAGAAATCGTGAGCTTGGCTTGCAAGACAGAGACTGAAGTTTAGGGGGTTCTACCTAACTGGGATTTGGGGGTTCTGAAGTTCATGTTTTCAGGCTTTTTTCAGAAAAATGGAGCTAGCAGCTTTCTTTTTACTGAGTACTGAATTGACTGTCCATAATCCTGTGAGCCTAGGACTCATTGTGGCCATGTACTGTCAGGATTGTGATGAAGTCTTGGGCATCAGCAATATTATGCTAGTTATCTTTTCTAAGTTTGTTCTGCTGTTACATTGCAAGGACTGCAGAACCGGCCCCAAAATTAAGAGGTAAAGCAGTTTGCATCATTTTGCTTGTTTTGCTCTAATGTAGCGTAACACAGTCTTTTCTGAGTATTTGTGCTGCTTCATACAGCAAATATACTGTATGCTGTTAGTTAAGTGCTGCCAAATGGAGGGTATTTTCACACCAGGATGTTTCAAAAGCAGCCAGATTTTGACTGGCAGAAGTATGATGGGTGATGTCTTTGAAACTCACTGTAAAGAATGAAATATTACCTGACAAAGCTTGGCAGGTCTGATAAACTTCTTGCAGCTACAGAAGGTGAGTGGCTCTTGGAATCGAATACCATCTCTGTGAAGGAAAGCAACAGTAGATTTCACATCATATGGGCAAGAATAGTTTATCTTCCTGTGTCGGAGCACTTGAGCAGCCAACTGCTGGTCCCCATCACAGCGTGGCTGCCGGAGCAGAGAGGCTAGCAGCTCTTGCAGCTTTGAGCTTAGTCTTCTGGAGCTGTAATTTATCTCAGCCCACCAGAGAGGGTTGTGGTGGTGCCAGCCTGAGGTGCTAACCTCAGTTACAGTCATTGCCCTCGAGAACACCGCATTGCTTAGCTGCGAGACTACTTTTGTCTGCAAATGGTGCTGGTTCATATGAGGGAGAGACTCAGTGCAAATGCCCTCATTCTGTTCTAGGTTTCATCCTAGAATGCCCATCCATGGGAGTCTTCTCTTTTCTCTCATGGGCATGCCCGTGTCCATGGGCCTGAAGGAGAGAGCCAAGAGCCTTTCCTGGTGTTGTCTCACCACAGGTCTGGAATTTTCCCTGGTGGTACTGGAGGTTCGAGTCACGATGTGGAGCTGGTTGGGTTAGTTGATGTGCAACCAGTTGGTTTAGTTGCAGCTGTTTTGGGAAGGTTGTGTTGTGTTTCCTCAGGTCGCATGTTTTCAGGGTAGTGCAGGGGAAATGAAGGCATCTGCACTTAGAGATTACCTTACTCTGCCTGCAGCTGCTGACACCGACTTCTGTGTTGGTTGTGTTAACAGGTAGTGTGTTAATGTGTAAATGTGCAACCGAGCTCAAGAGCACGTGCTGTCCCATTGACTTCCGTGGCTAATGTCAGGCTGTGTGCTTCATAACTTGTCTGAACTGGAGCTTGTGGAGTGTTTATAGTCATGGGTAGAAACTTGTGGTTTGGAAAAGTATTGGAAGAAATTATTTATCCAGTATAGCTTGCTAAATCTCTTTTTAGAGGAGTTTACTGGTGTAGAGACAGAGAGGTAAATAATGAAATAGGAAATCATCGATATGTATGCAGTTCAGGCTTGGTCTAACTCTGCTTGTGATCCATATTTGCAGTGAGACTTGGACGGTTCCCAAAAGTCAGGAAGTGAGGGTGATATTAAAATTACTAACTGACAGAGTGTTACAGGGTGAATGATTAGTTTCCAATAAGAAAGAAGCTTTTGGACTGGTTCCAGTTCCTTCTGGTGTAGTCTGCAAACCAGAATGACCAGTGCTGTGACCCGGAGTAGCTGTAGTGCTTATCAGAGACCGAAAATGCACGAAGATCACGATGCATCTGCATTAGGAAATGACATAGCAGTTGACCTTGAGGAGGCATATTAGTTGGCTATCTTCCACTCTCTTGTGAAGATAAGCTCTTGGAAGTGGTTCTTCTGTTAGGACATCTGGTACACCTTTTCTCTTGATAAACAGGGGACTTTAGTCCCCTGTGCTGTCCACTTAGCAGATTTCAGGAGAAAGGTAAAAAGATGAAAAAAGCTTTCCCCCTCCCCGCCCCCCTTCCCCCCCTTCAAACCTCACTGTACTACTTTATTGTCTATGAAAGAAGAGAATTTCCTTACTTATTGTTACGTGGCTTCTAAAAAATATTTTCCAACTTCTTAATCCTGTCTATTTCAGTGTAAAAGGATGAATTATTTTGATTCCCCTCGGTCCGTTGCTTTTTTTTTTCCTTCTGAAGCAAAAAAAGAAGCACCTTCTTCCCATCCCCAAACCAAACAAACCCCAAACCATCGCGGCCCTTGAGAGCAGCCGTGTGAAGGTAGCTGTTCAGTGACGTGGGGCTCAGGATCACGTCCTCAGGAAGCCACGCTGGGTGGGTGCAGCAAGTGCAGAGCACGTTTAGCAGGCGGGGTGTATGAGGTGGGAGCGCAGAGCAGAGTTGCAACACTTAAAACTCTCATTTGAAGGACTTAGGTTTCCTGAGGTAAGTGTGAAATTGAGTTTTCGGGTTCTGTATTGTATAGGCAATGTATGAACGCGTGGGTATTGATTCCTTTCTCTCCTCCTGTATTTGGGCCCGCAGTTGACCTAGTTTTATCAAAACCCACTCAGTGACTTCGGAGAGCTGTAGCACTCTCTCGTGTAATTACAGGCAGGTGTCTTAACACAGTAATTCAAGCTGATTCCCACTCAATCACCCACTGACCTGTATCAGTGAGAAACGTCTGCATTTGAGCTTTATTTAAAATCACTTTTTTTTTTTTTTAGATGGTGTTATTTTGTAAGTCTAATACTGTATCCTCAGGGGAGGGAGGGAAGAATCTTTTAATTAAGTTCCTCTTCAGGCATCAGGCAAATTCTATCAATGGCAGATGAAGCATAAAGCTCTAATGGGGGAGCAAAATTTGTCACTTAGGTGATCAGGTGCTTCATGCCTCTCTCTCCCTCTCAGCATTTTGAATGCCACAGAATTCTGTCATGTTACCGTAAATGAAAACCTCTTAGAAAAAAGAAGTTGCACTGCATTTAAAAGGTGTTACTGAACGTGAGTTTAATGCCCATAGCTTCACTCTTTGCTTGGGCATAGCTCCTCCCTGTAAAGTTGCAGGATTTTGGCCTTAGCGACTTAACTTGTGACCTCACTTTAAGTTAGGTAAGCAACTGCTAAATCTGTCTTTGCCGACCATCTGGTCCTTATGTCCTGGTCCTAAATATCTAGTGGTGCTGCTTTCATTCAGGGGGTGACAGGTAGATTTCCTTTTCACGTCACCCCTCCCACCCCCGTTCCTCTTGACGACAGCTTGAATGGCAAATGGGTCTCTCACTTGGTAGTGGAAAAACCTGGCTTTTAATTCCTCTCACCCTGGGGTTTAGGAGTGAGTCAGGCATAATTAAGAGCAGCCAACAAAACCGAGGAAGTGCTAATGGCCCTGCAAGTGTTGTGCTCAGAGTGGGCTGTAGAAATGAGCACCATCCCTTGAGATGCTTTGAATGCTGAAGATTTTGTCCATTTGCAAATTGGGAGGGAACCTTTTAATATCCTGTGCTGGCAAATGTTCAGATTTGGGATGTCTTAGGACCACGGTCAGGTCTCTCATCCTGTCAGTGCACCCCTCATGCAGGAAGAGAAATGCTAGTGCTTAGAGACAGCGGAAGTGGTGAGGAATACCTTCAGGCTCCTTCTAGCTGGGCAGAGCTGCAGCTGGGGGTCCCCTGTGCTCTGCCAGGCTGGAGGGAGTCTGGGGGCTTTAAGGAACGGTATCTCTGGGGCAGCTTGACAAGTGACCTTGTCGAAAACCTACAGATGTGGCAGGGTTGGGCTGGTAAGGAGCAGGTCAGGTTCCCGTAGCTTGGGCTTCAGGGCCACCTGCACAGAGGCCTGCTGAGGGGCTGGGTGGGCAGGAAAGCTGTCTGCTTTCTGTCTCTGCCTGTCTGAAACAGGCACATTGCTGTGCAATATTTTGATTTTCAAATGGTGTTTCTCACTGGTAAAGCACCTCGCGTGAGACTGTCTGATGAGCGTAGCTGTACTGTTTTGACTCAGCAGTAAGAAACTGTACCCGTCATTTGCTGACCTGGCACGTTGCAGGTGATTAGTAGTGTTTGCTGTTGGAACAAAGTGCAGCTTATCCTGGTCATATTTGACCAAAATAAGGTCTTTGGAGCCAGGGAATGTGGACGTGTCAAAGTTTGCAGATAAAAGGAGGGAGCAGCACAGCTGGCGACGTGAGATGGAACAACCAGCAGCATGTGAGTGTCTCTCAGTTTTCTATAAACACCAAAGGTTGGTGTTTTCACCTGGTCTGTTTTTGCTCCAAAAATGTAAACTTCTACATCTAGTTACATTTCTGTGGGTGACCTTTCTGCCTCTGTCTCTTGTTGCTAGGGCTGGCTGGTGACAATTTCTAAGGTAAATGCTGTGGGATGATACTGTGTGACTAGGCTCCTTTTTCGGGATCCACCTTCGATTGCTCAGCTGCCAGAGAGGCAGGACAGCTGCTGTCCTGTTTGATCGGCACCGTTGAGATCATCCAGAGCAGATTCTCCATCAGCATGGATCCCCTGGCACTGATTCATAGGATGTTGTAGGCTCATATATCGCAGTTGCACTCAGCTTTATTTTTTGTGGCTTTATGAATCTGGGAGTGTGTACACCTGATTGATTCTCATCTTGGCAAGGGCTGGGCTAGAGCTAAAGGGACAGTGCCAGCTTGCACTGGCTAAGGGTTTGTCCAAATTAAACTGCTTTTGTTCTGCAATATTTCTGTGCAGTTGTGAATAACTAAATGGAAAGGATGGTGTGGGGGTAGGATGCCTGGCTTAGAGGAAGGTGCCTGGAAAATAGGTAATTCTGGAGAGAAGAATGGATTAACTTTGTTGTCTTATTTTTAGCTTTATGTCCCTCAAAATGCATATAGTCTCTAAGGTGTAATCTACATGGTGGATGAACTCTTGCCTGTGGAGATGCTTTAACTTCTGGACCACAGGCTCTCATGATTTTCACGATTGGTGGAAAAGCTGATACGTTCAATGAAAGCCACAAAAAACCTCAGGCATACTGTGGAGTTGCTGCCAGCTGGAAGAGACGGGGAGAAATGGGTGGTTTTCTGAGCTTTGTTGATTCTCTGTTGCAAAAAAGAATCTGTCAAGAATCTGTCACCTCTGCCCAGTAGCTCGTGAGGTGGAAAGTGGAGCTGTGGTGAAGTTGCCCAGGAGCTTTGAGGCAACCTGGGTGGTGTTGGCATGACCTTGGACCAACTGCTTCGTCTCTCAGCACTTCTTTTCTTAGATGATGAAAGGATATAATGATGATAATACTTCTCTCTTAACAAGGGTGTTGTGATGAATAAATTAATTAATCGTTGTGCTGTTCTCAGTTACTATGGTAATTA
This sequence comes from Egretta garzetta, assembly GCF_000687185.1. Classification (NCBI taxonomy): domain Eukaryota; kingdom Metazoa; phylum Chordata; class Aves; order Pelecaniformes; family Ardeidae; genus Egretta; species Egretta garzetta. The sequence goes on from NW_009259188.1 coordinate 691,618, forward strand.
GTGCTACAGAACAGCCTAAAAATAAATAGGATAATTCAGTGAAGGATATTCAGGGGAAATCAGGTAGCACGTTCTGGGCATTTGCAACAGCCCCAGAGTGTTTCGTCCAAACATGAATTTGTTGAAAAAAAGAGACGGATGCTGAATTTTGTAGCAGAAATGCTTCCAATTATTAAATATGTTCCTTCCTCCTCACTGGCAGTTTGAAGCGACTTTAGCACACGTTTCCTTCCGTATCTGTGGGCAGATGATTCTTGCAATTAGTTCCCCTATTGAGAACGGTACCCCTCCCCTCACCCCCATCTCCTTTCTAGCCTAAGGGCACCTAAAATGAATGGATCTTTCTTCATCATAAATATTACATACTCGGTAATACTGTCAAAGAATTCCTAATGTGTTTGGGGAGTTTACGTAATGAACCTTCCTTGAGGAAGGTGAAGTATCGTCAAAGCACTGCCTTGCTGAAAGTCTGTTATTAACCTTGCCATACAGCAAGTAGAGCGTGCCTAAATACGTGCATAAATACTGTGCAAAAATAATACTGTGTGTGCCTAAATACTGTGCAAAGTTTTTGAGGCTTTCTTTCAGAGATCAGCTAACTGCATCAGCATGCCCCGAAGCCAGTCTTTAAAAATGTGATATGATGTTTAATCTTCTGTGAATTGTATTAAATTCCACAGGCATCATTAAAATATATTTTTGGGGCTTTCAAGTTAATATAATTTTGGGCTCTAATAAGTTAGGAAGTACGTGTGAAGATAGTTCTGAATTCTCCAGTGGAGGCAGAGCTCCTTGAAGTCTGTGGTTTCCATTGCTTAGTATCACTGGGGCTGTCCTTACATTGAAAAAATATTATGTCAGTAGGCAAGGATTTGCCATTACTCTGTTCTCTGACTTGTTGTCCAACTCCCGTCATGGCAGTTCCATGTCTTTCTTTGCACTGGGTTCCAAAAATAGCTGTCTTTTCTGATCCGGCCAGGTGGGGACCACTTTATAGTTAGGATTTGTGCAGAGCTTTCTCTGCAGGAAACCTGTGCTTTCTTCTTCCTCTCTCTGTCTGTAGCTACAGCAACCTTCATCTGTTCACCTCCTGCAGCACCTCCCTACGTTGTGCTGGGAAACTACGGACTGCAAGAGAGCAACAAATGCCCCTTCTTCTTGGGGAGGGGGA
>NW_009259188.1:692860-697525 GCF_000687185.1 Egretta garzetta
GCATTCCTGGCCTCCTGCTCACCCAGAGAAAAGAGGGCTTGAGGCTCTGCTGTGGCCTCTGACAAGGTACCAGCAGAACAGATAGTGTGACTGGCAAACAGCTGAAATACCTGTTTTAGTCTCCAGACCTCTATTGCTTGAGTCACACGATCATTTCTCAAACTTGAAAAACTCCTGGTCATGCAGAGGGCAGCCCAAATCTGCAAGGAGGACCTTTGCGCCGTGCTCTCAGCCACCCAGCTGTACTTCGATCTTCTGCTGCAGGGGTCATTCAGCTTTGCAGGTTCCTCCCTGGGTCTCTGTAACCGCTTGTGAATCTCTCGTCTTGCCGGCCAGTGGCAGCCCTGTGGATGTTGGGCAGACCCACAACAAGGGGAGGAGGGTGTGGGGGAGGCAGAGAGGTCTCCCAGTGCTTCTTTGCAAGGCCTGTCTTGTCTCGCTTCCTTTGCTCCTGCTGCACCTTCCTGACACAAGTTTCAGAGCTTGTGGATTTTTTCAGTTAGTTTTTATTTGTGGTACTCTTTCGATCTCAGCCCTGAAGAGCTTCCAGTTGCTGTCAAGTTTGTGCCGGGCAGAGGCACTACTTGCAGTTGCAGTTGTCTTTGTGTGTATGGTTTCACTCTTATAGTCCCCAGCCCTCCCTTCCACATGTGTGCCCCTATCTACACACACATACACGGTGCCTCTCTTGCGGAGACCTACAGATATCCCTGACAGTCTTTTCTGATGTTTTTGCCCGTTTTCCTGTTTTCCTGTCAGCAGTCCCCTTGCCTGCTTTGGGCATCACTGGGTGATGAGATCAAATAATGACAAAACAGTGGTTTTGGATGATGCTGACGTCAGCTCTGCTGTCACGTACAGCCTGGCTGTCTCTTGATCTTCGTGCTTGAAGTGCCGAGAAGAGTCGTCTGAGTAAGTTTTGAGCGAGGCGTTCACCTGTGATCGCTCAGTACCTCCGACTGGTACGGGAGTGCGTTGAGCACAAACTAGAGAGTTCAGTCCCCTGTCCAAGAGGAGGTCTGCCGCAGTGTTAAATCTTGGCATAGTTATCAAAGTGAAGTGATAGAAGAGTACTGAGAGAGCTCCCGTGGCTTTTTCCTTCCTAACCACGTACTGCAAAATGAATCAAATAGATATTATGCAGTTTAATTCTGACTGTAGATGACAGCTTGACTTTCTTTTATCCCCAAACCGAGCTGTGGCAGAGTGCAGGAGGGTTGTGGGGCTTTCAGTATGGTTGGGAATAAAGTTACATTGCACCCGTGAAGCTACATGTCCAACCTTTGAACAAGGCAGTGTCAGCAAAGGCCAAGGGGTTAGATGGCTGTGGCTACTCTTTAACTGGTCTTTAGACGCGTTCTGAAGGAATCATACTAAACTCTCTGCTTACTGGTTGTTACCACTGATCAGTCAAAATACACCTCTGATTGTTATTTGAGACATTTTGGGAAAGTAAGAAATGTCATAGTTCAGCATAGGTATACGCACAATGCAACCCTGTTACTTGAAATAATGTATATAGTCGTTCTTTCAGGGAAAAAAAAAAGGAAAGGGAAAACCTGTAACTTCAAGACACACAGTTGGAAGTGACTGTTTCCATGATTCAGCACCAGGTCAAAATGGGGTTGTTGCTGTATTTACAGCTTCTGAAATACATCCGCACGTATCTGAAGAATGTGTGTCATGTAGGTGGTAAGCTTAACCTTTTAATTTGGCTCCATGCTTTTCCTTTTTCTTCCTATGGATTGCACTAATGCTATAAAACTTTGACCTCCTGGAGAAATGCTTCACAACATTACTTAGCATTCAGACCAGCCAAGGTCGTCTTGTTGGGATCGATTTTCTCCTTTTTCCTTAGGGTGTTGTTTGCCTGGAGGTGACTTTTGTTTTATTCTTCAGTTCCAAATACCTCATCACATTCCCTCCTAGCACTGATCTTCTACTGTAAGGATGTCACTGGGACAGGGATGGAGGGCTTGGTAGGGCAGGAGTGTATGACTCCTGGACAAGGATATGCAGTCAGAAAAATGATCTTGATCCCAATCACATTCACATTGGTAGAAAGTGGTTTACCCTTAGCACTGTAAATGGAGAGAGGTGGTTGCAGGTGACAGCTAAATGAGGTCAGAGAACTTCACCAGTCAGTTCATTGACATCCAGAATGTGGAGGGCAGAGCTTCTGTGCAGAGGTACTGATTTACATCTGCAGAAGGACTACTTCCACTCTGTTTTTAGACATAAGCCTTAGCTTGTGAATTTCCAGGCACTGGGGCTTTTTCTCATAATAATACCGCAGTAGAATTATACCTATTTTTTTAAATAGATTTGCAGATCAGAGTTGCATCTTTTGATGTCCGAGCTCAAGTTTGGCATGGGCCGCGTGTGACTAAGAAGAAGATTCTGTATGGATACTTCTGTGCAAAATATAAAACCGCTGGGTTGCTTGTGGCTAATCGCTGAAAACTGGATCTGATGACTTCAGTGGTCCCTTCCTGAGTTCCTGTAACTGATTTCTAATTCAGCCTTTGTCTCTTAACGTTTTTCAGGCAGGAATTGCCTAGCAGTGTGGATAGCTCTCTTCCATTTTTGTCCCTCAGCTGCGTGCCAGTCTTTTAATGACCCTTTCTGACAGTCGTCTTTGTGGCTGCTTGTACCGTAGGGATGTGGTGATGGTAACAGGAAGCAAAGGATAAAGAAGATAAAACCTCCACTAATTTTCTTCCACTTTGCTTTGGTGTGGCCTGCAACGCGGGCGGTAAATGCAAAGCCCCCTGCATGGCGGTGTTAGGCTCCCTCTGCACACAGAGTATCTGTTAATGCCACATGCAGTACGGCACTGGTGCAGAGCAGGCGCCACACGGACCCGTGCTGGCTTCATGCTGGTGGGGTCTCTCCCAGCGGTGGCCTCTGTGCCGCAGTCAGGCCAAGCATCCCGAAAGTGCTGCTCGGGCGGCAGGCATGTGCCGTTTTCCCCTGCAGCCGTTGCCCGTGTTTTGCAAGCTCCTGGCTTCATAACTGCAGCCCCTGCTCCCTCCTGAGTCAGGATTGTCACTGTGTGTTTGTTGAAGTGCCTTGTTAGCCAAAATCCACTGCTGTTACAAAATGAGCAGCAGGGCCAGTTCTGCCAAGGTGGGTGATAGCAGTTGTTAGCATCTGAAGAGACGACATGTGTGTCGTTCTCCCTATTCAAATACCGGTAACTGCCAGGAGCAGGATATGGGACAGTGCGGTCCAGAGGGCTGTCCTGCATTGCAACCCCCAGGTCTACGCCTGCCCTCTCTTCTTGAACTACGTTATTTCTGTTTTACTGACGTCACCCATCGATTAGCATGTTGCAACCCAGTTGCTATGATCCAGAGAGAAGAGCAAGAAATAGTTGTATAGAAAGGAGGGAGACGTCCTCCGATAGCTGTGGTCCTCGCGTGTTAACTCAGGTGTTTGGGAATAACATTGCAATAAGAGAAGATCAAAGGTCACCATGCACATATTTTGGGGTTTCTTTATTTCATTCTCTGGATGCAAGTTTACGCTGATACTTCTTCAAATACAGCAAGGAAGGCAACGCAAAAGATGTAAAAATGTCACCCCTTCGTATTTCTCGTATGTTGGAGTGACCAAAATCAAACACAGCTAAACAACTCTCTGTGAAAGTAAACACAGCTGCCTTTTTTTGCGTAGCTATAAGAAATAAGTGGGGAAATGCAAAGAATCCCTTTATAATGAATAGTTTAGAACAAGATCAGTAACAATTTGCCTTTAATTCAGTGCATTAACACACAGATTGTTCTCTGTGGCGTTCATTCGGTGGCCCTGGGTCTAAACAGAGCCTTTTGTCTTGGGTGGGGTTTTCATCAGTGAGAAGGTGTGTGTGTGTTTCGGAGGGCCGTGTTCAACAAGCTGCTCGTGTAAGCAGGCAAAGAGTTACTGACTGCAAACCATGCCATTCCTTTTCGTTGTGTGCAAATGAGGGTGTTTCTGTCTAGTTACTTGGTTGCTCATTCATGCACAGGTTCAGGAGCCTGTGGAAATGCATCAGTTTAAACATACTTTTTCTTTCCCCCACCTTTCATGCAGACTTAGTGGTTGAGCCAAATAGCTAAAAATCCTCAGGGGTTTAAAGGATTAAATGGGAAAAATTGTTAAGGTGCAGGAAGGGCTGAAAAGTCCTGAAAACATGACAGGAGGTAGATGCTGAAGAAACTGCTTAGTGAATAACAGCCTCCTCTGTTTTGGGTATAAATACAACTGTGAGTGGTGGACTGGTGGGTTGGTAGGGATTTTATAGCTGGAAAAAAACCCAAACAAACCAGGGGAGATCTGGTGATTGCTGACCTGAAGGTTTGCTGCTGGGCAGTTTGGTAAGTCAGTGGGAAGATGCTTTCTTGTTAAGGGTCACAAATTCGTTTCTCCCGCCCGTTTACAAGGTTGGCACAAGTTTTCATTACCCTTTAGCTGGGCTCTTTTGTTCCCACTGGTTCCTGTAAGTAACCTGTTCCTTCACATTTTTCTGTTTGTCTCAGGTACTGAAGGGTTCAGGCCAGAGGTTTTCGGGCGCTCTCTCTAGCTGCTGCCTGGTGCTGCCCTGAGGAGAAGCAGCGTTGGGAAGGCGGGCGCTGCCCTGAGGAGAAGAAGCGTCGGGAAGCAGGCGCTGTCCCAAGGAGAAGA
>NW_009259188.1:697614-726847 GCF_000687185.1 Egretta garzetta
GCCATGGAGACCCTCTCCCAGGACTCTCTGCTGGAGTGCCAGATTTGCTTCAACTATTACAGCCCCCGCCGGCGGCCCAAACTGCTGGACTGCAAGCACACTTGCTGCTCGGTGTGCCTGCAGCAGATGAGGACCAGCCAGAAGGACCTGCGGTGCCCCTGGTGCCGCGGGATCACCAAGCTGCCGCCGGGGTACTCTGTGTCGCAGCTGCCCGATGACCCCGAGGTGATCGCCGTCATTGCGATCCCCCACACCTCGGAGCACACCCCTGTCTTCATCAAACTCCCTAGCAACGGGTGCTACATGCTGCCCTTGCCCCTCTCCAAGGAGAGACCGGAGAGGCGTTGTGAAAAGCTCCACCTGGTCAGGGGTTTGCACTGTCATCCTGGTGGCCTGCGTCCTGGTCTTTCTCCTGGGCATCGTCCTCCACAACATGTCATGCATTTCCAAGCGCTTCACGGTGATCTCCTGCGGCTGAGGCGGGGAGAGGGTGTGCTCCCCCGGGGGTTGGGTTGGGTTGGGTCCGTGGTGGTGGTGGTGGTGGTGGTGGTATCGAGCGAGACAATTCACGGCAGCTTTGCCCAATGACTGCAGGACGCTGTGCACCAGGGCAGCGACATGCCGGCCCGACCGCGGCCCCCAGCAGCCCGGCCTCAGGCCTCTGGGCAGCGTGCGGAGAAAATCACGTCCCGTGTCTGGCGGCAGTGGCACTGAGGAGGACTGCATGCATCACCATAATCATTTATCAAAGGGACTGCAACTTACAGTGATTGTTTTTTTTCTTCATCGTGTTACGAGATTAAAGACATCTATGTAGCTGGTTATACTGTAAAGTATATGGTATGAGCTCTTCTCTAAACACAGTAGATTAAAATCCAAACTGCTCCACGTAGAATTAAAGGAGAATTGGTGCGCGACTCTGTACAAGGTGTTCAATACCCCACATGCATTTATTTTTTAACGGGGGGAGGGAGGGAGACTTGTAAAACCAAGAAATCATTTAGCTGGTAAGGCATTTTATATGTTTTAAACAGTGCATTAATTGAACCAAGTTAGGAAATTGTACAATAGTTTTTAAAAGGAAGCATTTTACAAGCAGTCATTTTGTTCTGTGGTGTGTGTGTTCTGTCTCTCTGTTTTTCTTCATTTTTTTCAGCTACAGGGAAGTGGCACTTCCAACATCTTTTATTTGAAGGAGCTTCCGAGCAGGGAAGCAGAGTGGGCTAGGAGGAATACCTAAAAATGCAGCCGAAACACTTCTGCCTAACTGGCTTTACACAAAGGTTCGCTTTGAACAGTAAACACTGGACATGTTTTACCTTTGATCTGGCAGCAGGGCTTCCTGATGACTAGCCTTCGTAGCCATTAGTGAAGAAATGGGCCATGAGAAGTCCTAGGACTCCTTCCTGCAAGGACGTGATAGAAAATTGTTGTTCTTTTTCTTTCTCTAGAGGTTGGGTTTTCTTAATTGTTTTTAAAGAATTTAGACCTATTTTGCCTCCCTCTTTCCTAGGTGTTGCAACTGTGCACCCATGGATGGTGTAACACAGGAGTTGCTCTAAGGAAGCCTCACCATCCCTACTGAGACCAAGGACCCTTATGTGCAGGCATCTAGTAAGAGGCAGTGACATAGCTGGGAGGAGAACCCAGGCCAACCTAACCCTCTACTGGTTGGGCTACCCCTCCTAAACTGCTGTGGGTGTCCTGGTCTGAAAATGTCTGGGTGAGCATAATGGAGCCTTTTCCCACATTTCAGTCTTATAAACGTTGGTGTTCGTAAGGGCAGATTTGAAAAAACCCACAGGAAGTGTCTCCCTCCACCTGTGGGTGTCATGAAACCCCAGGCATTTGCAGTTCACTTCTTGGAAAGAGCCAAATTCCTGAACATTCACTGCAGTAGCGCCTTGCTCTAAGCTGTCCCGCTAGCTTTAGTAGTACTGCTTGTAAGTAAAACACAGCTCAGTGTGAATTTGGGTATTTGGCAAGTCTGAAAGCTGAAATTTGTGTGAGATTTAGGGATCGGATCAAGGGGCAAGTGACAGACTTTTATTAGTAAGACAGTAAAAAGCTATTGATTTACACTGGTTCTTTTTCCAAGTACAAAGCGTAACCTCCCTGAAGCGTGACCTACTGCTCTTTCTAATAATTAATCAGAGATCGCTCAATGCCATATTATAACACTGGAGAACATAACTTTGACTATGCAGTGCCTAAATTGGCCCTGTAGACATCGGTGGTTTTCTGGTTATGTCACAAAATCCAGTTGCTGGTTCACAAGAAACATTCTTAGCTGGGACTTCTGTCAGGAACATACCTCTAACTTTGTGCTGGATTTCTTCCCCTCCCTGTTCCCAAACCACCGTTTTTGTCCTTGATTCCTGTTAACTGAAGAATGGCATATACGGTGCTTAATTGTTACGGCGTGTGTTGGGTCATGTATGGAAAGGAACCATTGTGCTGGTTTTTATCTACTGTTATATGTATGCATAGCACAGCAAAAAAAAAAAAAAAATCCTCAGATAACACATTCAATGCCTTTTTCGTGCAAGGCCCCCCGTGCAGTATGCCTTGAACCTGGCTTACGAGTATTGTACTTAACGTGTACACCTCTCCGCGGCATGTTAAATTTGGTTGCAGTAGGGAACAGCGGGAATTCCAAAATGTGTCTTGTGAACGTCCTAGTCTCTTCTTGCCAGTAGGTAGCCAGATTTCTACTGACATCCATGCTACGCTGCTTATTGTGTAAAGGAAAGCCAGTTCACAAAAAAAACGCTTGCCTTTATAAGACTCTTGAGGAAGTGACCAGATGCAGGACTCGACCCTCTACTGCCTTATCCCCTGTAGCAATTACTGGGTGTACCAGGAGCGTATAGCGTAGCTGGAGGATGCTCCGAGAACAGCGCTGATGCGTTTTTCACCAACTTCTGCATTTGTTAATCTGAGTTGTCAATGACTGCACAAAACCACGAGGCAGTCAAAGAGCAGGTCCTGGAGATACATACAGTGCTGGTAGCGTTAACCTCCTTCTGGCTGTACCTGCCCAGCTGAAGCTCTTGAGGCCGAGGTTTCTCTGGCGTTGCAGAGAATGGCTGTCTTGGACACCACCCCTCTTCGTCCCTATGTGGAGGGTACAGTATGAAAGAGAAATCAGAAATTAGGTTAAAATACCGCACTGCATAACACATTATGCAACAGGCAGACCTGGAGTTTATCCGGTATTAATGACGTAAGTATTATATTAGCAGAATACCATCCTGTATTACGTGACACAGTACATTGTTTCGTTAATATGAATTTCCTGTACTTTTTGTGCCTGCTGAAATGCATGTTTGACCTAATTTCTGATCCAGACATTTGCCTGCTCACAGCCTTGTGTAAGAGCAATAAGTAAAACCTCAAGATTTTTGTCTGCGTGCGCGCGCGGCGTGTACATTCATTCCTTTTTATAAATAGGAGTTCCAGAGATGATTTTGTTCTGGCTTTAGACTGTGACTATCATTTTAAATTTGCAGCTGCCATATCATGTTGGATCACCTAGCTTTTTTGCTGACTTGCGTAGAAGTGAGCTAAATAGTTTGTTGTAATGTACAGTGTTCAAACGTTTCTCAAGTATGTCGATAGTCATACTACTTTAAAAATGCAGTGCAGTCTGTCCCATTCCTTGGTCTAGTACCTGTCATTAAAAAGTGATACTGCTATATACACCTCTAACTTTTTTTTTTTAAATTTAATTTTTTTAAAAAAGCAGCCTTGTCTTTGTAATTTTTCTCTGTGGAGAAACACATTTCGACTTGTGTCAAAATCATTGGGTTCTGGGCTAGTTTTTGTTCTCTGATGTCCAGTAAGAAATCACTGCCCAGTTCCACCCAAAAAAGAAGGAAACTTCACTGTGACTCCAGTACTGTATAATCAACCAAAATTTATGCTAAAACTTGTGGCTAATTACTCATGCACCTGCATTTTTAGAGCAAATTACTCTGTATGAATGTGTATTTATTTGCTTGTGTAATGGGAAGGATGTGTATGTTGGGGTCCAGCTTTGGGGTTTTTTTTGTGGAGGGTTCCAACTCCCATTTTGGCTTGTGCTTTCTTGGCAAACAGACTTTAGGGTTCACTCTGTGAAATTTTATTTAGTGAATTTTAAAAATTCAAAATATGCAATTTTGGTATGCGGGATTTTTTTAGAAAATTGTGTCTTCAGTAATTGTTCATGCTTAACGAAGATGTAAAGGAGCCTGGATGTTTTGTAAACATGGAGCAATCATGAGTCCAAAGTTTCATCTTTATTAATGAAGCTCAGTCTGAATAAAACATTAGCAAGAAAAGAATTGATATCAAGTGAATTATGGTACCTCTGTTACTTTGCCATCAAATGGAGAGCATGGAAGGGAATTTGGCAGAATTGCTCCATATTTTATGAGGGGGTGGCTGAAATTCAACACTTAGCGTTTTAAGGCAAAGTGTTAACTGTGGACTGTGGTAAATAGTATAAAGGTTTTTCATGGCTTAATTACCTTAGAATACAGAATTACAGCTGATGACTACTCAGCCACACAACAGTTGTTTGGTTGGTTTTTTTTTTCTTTTTTCCGTTTTAATCAGATGACTTAAAAGTTTTAAGTAAACTTTTTGCTTATGGAAGTGAGGGATTAATGGCCTTGACTTAAGCATGTATTGTACAGACTGGCACGCCGGCTCCCCCTTCCCCTCGAGCCCCCCCTTCCCACTCATGTTATTATCACTGGAGCCCTGGGCAGCCAACCTTTCTAATACTGCAAACGCTTTTCTGGAGTAGAGATGGCTGACGTTGCACTGGGTTTGTTAACATTCACAACAGGGCTAAACCAAAACCAAACAATTTGTACGTGATTTGAGCTCTTCTGTTAGGTGTCCCAGTCTACTGTGTAAACTGCTCCAAGCCTCTGTGTTCCCTGGATCTTCTCGAAGCGGAGGATGTTGCCTCCTCCCACCCATAGGAAGGGGCTGTACCCACCATCCACAGCTAAACTGCCCCCGGGGAACATGGCCTGCTGGCACAAGACCCTTGCAGCGCATACCGCAGGAAACGTTTTGCATGTCAAGTGAACACCTCTCAAGTAAATATTGGGGTTGAAACGCTTCCTTATCCTAGTTGCACAGAAAGCGTGGCTTGAGATTTGTCTTTTCCAGACTTTTTCTATGGGTGGATGGAGGTGGGGGGAGGGAGAGAAGGCACATGGCAGCAAATGAGTCCCAGCATCATCTGGGAGACTGTCGGAAGGATCTGCTGGCCCTGAAGGCAAAGGTTTTTGTGCAAGAGCTTCAATAGGGCAAGACTGTCTGGAAGTGCTGCAACGGATTTACAGCATGTTAGTGACCTTTCTGGTGCTGTACACTGTCCGTAGGCCTGACAGCTGGGACTGTTGTGTTCCTTCTCTTTGTCACTTTGCCTCTTGCATGCCCTTGTCAACAAGCAAAGCTGCTTGCTTCTTCCTCAAGTTGCAATGATTTTACAGACATTTCTTAGGTTGCCCCGAGCATCTCGAATGGAAAAAGTTACCTTCCAAGTTCGGTGAAATTTAATGCTTAATAAATGTTTGGAAAATGCATTTTTCAAGCATTTCTTTATGCTTCCATACATTTTTGTTTTAATTCTAAATCCTGTCATTTTTGTGCTAAGCACGTTCCTGAACATCACAGGCAATTCCGAGGGATTAGGTAAGATCCACAGCCAGAATAAAATACTTCCTATCCCCCTATCCATCCCACAGCCCCCTTCAGATCTACACAAGTCTGTTTATACTCTCCTCATCAATACCATGCTGAAGCACCTAAGCGTGGGGATGAAACGGGGACTCCTGGGCATGCATAGAGCCCCTATGCATACGAGCACAGGGATGTGTTTGCATGCTCAGGGAGGGGTATGCACACAGCACATGCTCACATGTACTAGAGAGACGCCAAGAGGATTAGTAAAAGGGCCTCAGGCTCTCCTATCTTGGGCAGGTCATGTACTTTATGAGTCTGGGATGATGAGGTGCTGAGATAGCTTGGTAGCATGGGGCCTTGGTATTGCTACCTGGATTTCACGTGGGATGAGTTGCCACCCCCTCTGAGCTGTCTCCTGCAAACCCACTCCTGCTGCTGTTGGGCAGGACTCTCTGCTCCACCGGTGACGTGTCGTCTGGGGTTCTGGCGAGGAGCCACATCATTGCTCTGTACCTCCAGGCTGGCATGTCCACCCAAAAGTGAACAGCCAGATGCCTGGGGTTTTAGTTTATCAGGGGTGTCTGTAAGTTTCAGTGGAGGTCTTCTGAAACAGAGCTGCATAAAGCACTCCTGAAAGCTTGAAGGCAACACACAGGCTTGGCCTGAACTGGTTTGAAAGAGTGAAGAAAGGGTGCGGAAGGAGGACACCTGGAAATGAGCAAACGATTAGGCAGTAGCCTGGAAATTCAGATCTGTATGTGCAAAAACATCTACTGGGCATGTTTTGCAGTGGCCTGCATATGTCATTTCTGTCAAATTGTGTCTCAAGAATGGCAGTGAAACTCCAGATCTTGCTTTTTCCTTCAATACCTTTGAGCTGGGAAGCTGCCTATTTCAAACGTGTGGTTTTCCACCTAACTGAAAAACTTGATGTGTGTGCAGAAATTTTTTTAGGGTACTGAATCATCACCGAAGCTCAGGACTCGGACACAAGCTGAACAGGAATTCAGCGGGAAGAAATTGGGATAAAAAAAGAAAGCAAAGCCTTGAATTCTTGGTGTGTCACGTTGTTTTAAATAAAAACTTGTTTTATTTGCATGTGTGTTGACTGAAGGTACAAAAGCAGGTGGCCATCTCCCAACTAATGAAGTTGACAACGTTGGTAACGCCAAACAGCTAAAGACAGGATTTGTTGAACCTATTAAGAGCTGAGAAGCTGAAAACAAGACAAGCAGCTGTTCAGTACAGTTATTGCACTCAATTTAAGGGAAACAGGAGGATTAGGTTAGGGGTCTGTAGCTTTCTGGCTTGGTTTTCAAGACGGAGTAAATAAAAGAAATGAGAAAGCTGAGTGTTTTCATGCTGAAGGTTATTTACTTGCCTATCTTGAGAATGACAGAAAGATGCGTGTGTGTCACCGCTGCGCTGGTCGGTGTTGGAAGCATTGCCCTATAGGTGGCTGCACGCGCTGGCTAGGGTTTGCATCCACTTGAGAGAAACCTGGAGCTGCCTCAGGGTCTGAACAGAGTCTTCCTCCGCGAGGTGGTTTGAATTCAGGTTGTCGTTGCAAAGCGTGCGATCTCACTTTGAAGGGTTTAAGAATGGTGGTGGATCTTCCAGTACGTTCAAGGCAGCACGTCATGTGGTAGATGCCTGTGGCTGGCTACAAGCATAAAAGGGAGCTCAGTTCCCAAGCATGGAGGATTTGATGGTTGAACCGCAAATGAATAATTTCTTGCTTAAATTATATGGAATAATGGTCACAGATGTTTCTCAAAGGTTTGCAGAAGGAATGTATTGAAATGTTTGGGATGTGATTTAGGAAAATAGGCTAGCTGAGAAAGCGCTAAAGCACTAAATCTAAGGAAGCTGAAGGGATTGGGTCACACATGATTAAATACTTTCTTGAATAAAGGTGGACTTTGCACTTAGGTGTTTGTTTCTTGATCTTTGGCTAGCCTGCACGATTTTTAAAGAACATTTGAAGTAGTAAGCTTTGCTTTGGGGAAGGTTTTATTTTGAAATTGGAAAGCATATTGACTAGGAGAGGCTCTGTAATTCCCCAAGGCAGCTGTTTTCAAGCACTTGAGTGTAGAAACCTCTATTTCCATAACTCCTGTTTTTAATTGCTCATTGTACACAGCTGAGAATTCTTAACTCATGGTGGGGGGGAAAAAAAAAGCTTGCAGTTCAAACCCACACCAAAACCCACCCTAGGAGCCCAGAGTGATGATGATTTAAAAAAAATCCGGAGAAATAAATTGAATTCTAATCACTTCTTTCCTGCTGTGTTGAAATGCTGAGGGATTTGCTAAACCTACAGGTTGATAAAACTGAATCCTTGCGTAATGATTATATTTGCTAAACTGGCTAACTGCAATGGATACGTAGCGTGTTCTTTCTTTTCCTTTCTGACCTCCTCTGGTTTAGAGAAGACAAGATTTGGACAGTTGTAGCTGGATTGAACAGCGTGATAAGAGTTGTAAAATGTTACCAGCAAGGAGTGTGGTTTTGTGATAAACAAAGGATTGCAACACTGAATGTCTTCTCGGCAGCCATCCAGGCAGAACAGGCATGCCGCAACTCCAGCAAACCCCGGGGATGGAGAGAAATGTTGTCAGGAGTAGTGGATAAACGAGGATATTTTTTAATACCCTAGATACTGTCTGTGTTTGTTATTGCTGATGCCTGACATCTTTGGGTTTGGGTTCTTTTCTTTAGTCCTTTATAACAAGAAGCCTAAAAAGCACTTTGTACTGCTTCCTTACGAGCGTGCCATCTCCTGATTCCTCTTCTTCAGCCCGTTGTTTGGCCATCCTGTTTCCCTGCAGATTTGCAAGGAGAGACTTACCTTCGTATATGTGAGTGACTGCAAATTTCCACTGCATTTTCAGTGATGAAAATGGTAACAAGTCTCCACGGAAACAGGAGCACCTCCAGGGCTCCTTACAGAGTCTTATTTGCAATCCCCCTTCGTCTGCTGTTATCATCATAGGTCCTCTCTAAATGAGTATTTTGGATTATTGTTTCCTTACTATAGCTGCAATATTTTTGCCAAAAAAAGCAGTAGCAAAGCAAGAGAAAACAGCTCACAGACTAGTAATTATTTGCACATCTGATTTTTAAGATAAGATCATTCATTAACAGCTTTTTTTGTTCAGCGTATCAGTGACATTAATTTTGGGATTCCAGTTCCTTTGGTGAGGGAGGGAGATAAGGATGGAGAAAATCCGTATTCATGGCTCGGGTTAGGTCTGCTGAGTTTCAAAATGTATGTATGTGCTTCTGTTTTGTAATACCTCATAAACCGCCTAACAGCTGAAAACTGCATAGCACCAAAATCTTAATGAAATGTCACGTGCTGCCTATTAGGTTTAAAATGCCTGCTGAAATGTGCAGAGCCTGGACTTTCTGGATGTCGAGCGCACAGAGCACTGTATGCCGAATTAGTTGTGCCTGTCAGTTCTCCAAGATCAAACTCGAGTCTTGTGCCTCATTTAAAGCCCTTAGTGGACTCGGCCTCTGAGGATCTCTGTCAGATGTCCTATACGCAGTGGCAGTCCGCGTTTTATAGATCTGAAGCAAGCAGCCTTTGATAAGGAGATATTTACGAATTTTGAGGGCAAATTAGCCATCTCCTAAAGAGATTGTTAAATCCTCGATTGGGTCAGTGACTGGACTTTTGACAAAGGAAGATGGGAATTTGGTTAAATTGTCCTGGAACAGTCGGCCCTCCCTGTGCTTGCTGGGTGGCCCAAGGGGAGGAGGTGTCCTGGGGTGGGTGTTCAACCGGGTGAAGCATGGGTGTCACTCACCACAAATCTCTGTTGAAACCACGTCCCAGGTAGGGACACACTGTGAATGCTCTTCTTGCTGGAATGGTCTGGCACAACATCTCTGGTTGGAGCACAGGGTCTCACGGTTCCTCTGCTGTAAATGTGACTCCTAAGGTTTAAAGGAAACGCGAGAACCTTTCTGTAAGATTCCTTCAGCTTTCTAAGTTGTCACAAATGTAGAGCTCTCTCGGCCACCCGGCATCCTGCAATCTGGAGAACCTGCCCCTCTATTCAGCTTCAGGGGAGAAAGGTAGTCCCAAAGTAGGCTGCCTCGTGGCTGGGCGCCGCGTCTGTGGCTGCGCTGAGGGTTGGTGTGCTGCTCAGATGCTCTTTTGTGGCAGGCTCTAAAAAGCGTTTCTCATCCTCCCCCCTCCTCCCCCACCCTCATTTTGCTTATAATTGTTTTGGAGAAACAAAAACAGGCACTACGAAAAACAAAAAGAGTAAAGCTGTTCTTTATTCAGGCCACGTTTATACCATCTGTTCCGTAACTATTTAAACTCTGTCGGGAGAAAGCAGAGGTGCCCCTGAATTTCAGCTATGCTCCAAATGAATCCCAGTAGGCTTCCTGTTTTGGAGACCAGACCTTGCTAAGCAGAGGACCTCTGAGAAGAAAAATATTTTTCAGTCCTGGGAGTCAGCAGATGTGGTCAGTGGTTGCTGGAAAGTGAAGGGGGAGCAGCAGCAGTCCTTGCATCGAGGCATTCTCCCTGCTGCAGTCCCTGTGGTTCGAGACCAGCGGGCTGGTGTGGCACAGGGCTGCAGCCGAGAGGGCAGGACCGACTGCACACACGCACATATTCTCTAGGGGAGCTGCCTGTCAGCTTCCCAATGTGTATTTCCAGCTACTTGCAGTTGATATCAGTTTAGATTACTTCAGCTACGGTATCCCTAATTGCTCCAAAGGCATTGCAAGTGAGCTGTAATCTACAGCAGACCTAGAAAGCCCATCCCACAGGGCCTGTCTTTGCCCTGTCCCTATTAGCAAAGGTTTCTGTATTACTAAGGGAGATAGGAAGGTGCGGGGATGGTTGGATGGTTAGGGATTTTTTCTTGTGGGGGGTGGGAGGGAAGGCAAATACACTTTGACAGGTGTTAAAACAAAAAGGCAAAGGAAAAATACTAAACAATCTTTATGTCAGCTGAAGTGTCCTCAGCACAGCTTTGAAGTGGGAGCTAGTCCTCTTTCTCAGTGCTAAGCTTGAAGACGTGTGTACGTATTCGTGCACTTAGTACGTTAATTAAAACAAGAACTGAATGAAGAAAGGTTTGGCTTTTATTTTAAGAATTGGAGGCAGAAAGGCTTCCCTCTGCCTCGTAGTGCTGATGTCCTCTTCCCTCCCCCTCTGGACCTTCAGGCTCGTTAATGGTTGCACCAGCAGCTGGAAGGTTGAGCCTAGCCTCGGGCACGCTGGTATTACACGGCTCTCCTACAGCGCTACCACCGCCTCTGCTCCTTGTTTTACACTCTGTTTTACATGGTCCCTTGCCCTCCCTAGGCTCCTTCCCCACCCCTCGTTAATTATATCCTACCTAAGCAAGCAGGCTGGCACTGTTCAGCGGCTGTGAACTGAAGTCCGTGACGTGTTTCAGAAGCAAGAACATGTATGGCTTGGGTTTAGACGACTTCCCCCTTCTTTTCTTGTGAAGGGCTAGCCAGCCCTTACAGGTATATGACCTGCTGGGCTGCCGTGTCAAAACCTTGCCAAATATTGACTTTATAAAGGTGAAATCAAAGTGCTGTCGATAAATCTGAATGCCTGGAGAAGCATTCTTTGCTTGCTTTGTCTGTCCTAGAAGGCTTCTCAAACATTGCTGAGTTTCTAACCTCCCCCTTCCCCCCCCCATTTTAATACATGGTATTTTTGTAGGCTGGTCTCTGGAGTCTTGTCCTTTGTATATGTGGAAGCGCTGATTTTATGAGAACTGTTCAGACACATTTGCTATGATTAAAATTCTTAAAAATTATTTTCAACAGACTAGCGTGTGCTTTTCTTTTTTAATACAAAAAGTAAAATTGGCTGGGACGTTCACTCATCGGTTCCACAGAGAGCTTTAATAGAGTTGCGCAGTAATAAAGGAGGACTGAGATCCTCAGCCAAGTTTCGGATGGGTGGAGGTGACTTTCAAGTGGTCCATCAGAAAGCTGCTTTTATAAGCTTGTGAAAGAGAGGGAGAAAAATTGGATGGGTTGCACTCCCCTTCTTTCCCTGGGCGGCTTTACCTCTGAGAGTTTGGTACAACTTTGGCCTTGACTTGGGTGCAAATCTTTGTCCTTTGGGATGGGAACTGTTGTGACATTTGCCCGTGAATGCTCTGTGATGCCTGAGTGTACACGTGCTCACGCACACACATGCCTGTGCTCATGTGTGTAGGTCCAGAGGTACTCTCCTACCCCCTTAATTGAAACACATCCTTATAAACATGAAATTAATGGGCTACTGGTATTAATGAATGGAAATCCAATGACTTCAGGGGAGCTCTGAGGATTTACGACACCCAGGGGGAGGACCACTAGGTATAGATAATATTTTATATTCAGCAATCTCTGGTGTTTCAAATGAATGTATTGCTGTGAGCAAGAGTGCAGCTCATTTTCCTTGCAAATCTTCCATTTTAAAGCCTGCTTTCCTATGGAAATGAGACATGCACACTCATGCTCTGCGTCTGTGTGTCCCTTTCCACTGACCTTTCAAAGCAAATTTAACTCAGTTGATAGCCATCTAAAGGATAATTAAATTTCTGTTTTGATGATGTCTGGGTAGAAGAGTAGAGTGAAGAGAGAGACAGATCCTGTGTGTGCCAAACATATGGAAAAGCTACAGTGTGGACTTGAATCTTATTAGAAATTAGAAAGACCACATGGGAGATGCTCCCCAATAAATGACTCAAGCAGAAGAAAAACTTAAATTGGAACTTGCAGTGAACAGTGAGACAGCAGTGCACAAGAAATTAGATTTTATTTTTGCTTCTCTTCATGTAGTTCCTTTTCTTTTGAAATGCAGACTCTTCTAGCATTTTATACATCTATTTCAGTCTTGAGTGATGAATTACAGTGGTACTGGTTGCCCATATACAGCCTAGGGCAAAGTGGAGTTTTGCAGTCGCCAGAGGCTGAATCTCTTCATTAGTAGTGCCATGACACAACTTCTACGACATTGCTTTGCATTTAGTGACTTTAAGCAATCAAGCATGGGTCACCTGGTGTCACTGTGGTGGGACAAATACCAATTGGCAGAACCGTAGAGGAGCGCTGTCAAAGGGAAACGCCTGGTAATGGTGTGTTTGACTGTTTTTTAGTATTGAAAGCAAGGCAAAACCATACAGTGCTCTGTCATTTATGATAGCTTAGTAAATATGGTTGTTTTACCTGGGATGAACTAAGAGTGTAAATTAGGTTTGTCAGGTGAGGTAACATGTTTTATTAGATGAAGCGATAAACTGAGGAAAACCCATGAGATTTTGTGGCCATGAGCTCCTCTTCTTCAAGCCTGCAGTAAGAGTAGCCTACATCAAAACAAGATACAGGCAGACGGCAATTGCCCTAGATTCACCTTAGCTATACCACTTACTGGGAGTAGCGAGAAGCTAAGGCAGATGTGATCTATGGAGGAGAGAGGAAATTTTTTTGAGAGTCAGGAAAGCTCTTAGCCAAACAGAACAGGCAGAGAGTGAAAGAGGCCATTTCACCAGTGAAAAATTCAAGTGGTTAAGGGAGAAAAGGCCTGAGGGAGACTTAAAACATGGCACGGAGAAACGATGTTCAGTAGATCCCAGTCTAACAGACGAAGAAGTCTCAGGATCCAGTACAGCTGTTAATTACAAGGCTAGATGGAAACATTCTCAAAGAGCAATGGTTTTTCTTCCCCGATGCTATCAACAGGCAGGCAGAATGGACATTTCCAGTGTCTTTAAACTCAGTGATGCCAAAGAGGGCTTCTGAGTACAGCTGAAAAAAAGGGAGTTTGATATTTTTAGTTGTGTAAGTCTCATAGAAGGGAGATTTTTTCAAAGACTTGATGCATTGCTTCAGTGAGTAAAAAGCCTTTCGTATGTTATCAAGCTAACTAGAATTGCTTAAAGAGTGCTAAGCACTGAAAACGCATCTGGGGAGCAGCAACTGTGTGTCAGCAGCTACTGCTTCAACAGATGGAGAGTGAAGAAGGGAGAAAGACTGACCTAGGTTTACACCTGGGGGTCAGATAACCTTTAGGAGATCCAGCCTCTCCTGAATCCTGCGCTTGGGTCTGCCCTAAGCTACATGGCTGCAGTCAAGGGCTGCGTCTCCAGTGTGGGTCTCCTATACAGCATGACGTAACGTGGGCGGGCGGTCTGGCCAGCAGCAACCTACTCAGCTACGTGGGCAACAGGCGTCATGTGCAGCGTGCAGGGAGACAGTGCAGTGAGGGTTTGCTCTGCTGAGCGTGGCTTTTGGAGTGATGTTTCCGTACTTTTCTGAGTATGAAAGGAAAGCGGAATGGGGCCAGCTGTAGCAATTCTGCTGCTGGGCTTTCTCTCTGTTGCCCGTGTGGGAAGCTGGGAGGAGGCTCCCCACGGGAAGTGGAGTGAGGCGATGGCTGCACACAAAGGTATGAAAGACATCTCATCAAAACCACCCCTTTACCGCCAGCCGAAGGCATTATAAAAGATTGCTGGTAGCTGAAGTCTTATGCAGGGAGACAGGTTAAATTATCACAGTGTTCCTCACGGCCTCCCAGGCAATGAATCTGTGAAGCAGTCAAGTGGGTTGTTGCTTTCACCGCCGAGGAATTCATCACGGTAGCCAAATTAATGACTGCTGCTCAAAAGTTTCTCCTGCTATCTGAAGGACTGATTTGCTGCCTGCTGTTTGTTATCTGTGGCATTTTTAAGCTTCACCCAGGTGAGTGTATTGCTTTGGGTGTCTAATGCCTGAATACAGCCTTCCTAACCTTGATGCTGTTCATTGCTGTGCTGTTCTTCTTTTGCTGGGCTTGATGATGATATTACAACAATTTACCCAGCTAAGAGTCTGTTACTCATTGCCCTTCCAGCTACGCTGGAGCGAGTTCCCCCTGCTCCTTCGAAGGGGCATGCTTGCAAGTGGACCTTGTGGTAGGAGCAGTAAGGCTGCCACGTTTCATTGGTATTTTAGGCTTGTGTTTGAAGACGTAGTGCAAGGCTCTCTATGGCACTGGGGAAGGGGGAACGAAGCAAAAGGGTCAGAGGAGTGGCTGCAAATGAGCTTGTCAAGGCCTTACTGGAAGGCATAGTACCGACTAGCTGATTTGCTTTGCGTCCACGTTAGGTGAACACACAACCTGAGCTGGGTTTAGTCAATGTAGGTTATTGCCAGCACTATTCTGATCTGGGGTTATCACTTACATATTTTTTTCTCTATGTGCTTTTATCACCTGTCATGGGCTGAAAGCTGTGGAGCAACAGTCAGAAGGCTGCCAGGGCAGGGACTGATTGCAAAATTCAATGGGTTAAATTAATCCTTTGGGAAACCTTACTGAGTAGAAGGGTGTTGGTTGTGTTCCCTGGCACGTCTGAAAAATGGATTAGTAGAATAAACAGAGCGGCATGGCTGACAATGAATATGCAGTGGTTTTCACTCTGACACTATCTTTTACCACAGAATATCAAGTCTCCTTACTCATATGAATTAATTTGAGCCTTTCATCAGCCTTATATACAGCTTTTGCTGCTGAGGCATCTGAATACTCGGTGTTGTCTTCAAGTCTGATATGTCCAGGACAGACCAGAATCCCAGACTTCAACAAATGAGATGTCTCCTTCAGAGTTAGTGAGCCAGCTCTGCACCCTACCTGTATTTGGGAAGAAATTAAAAAAAAAAGGGTGGTGGTGGTGTAATTTAGGACATATTTGGGAGAATCAAACCACACAAAAAAAGTAAACAAACCAATGTTTTCATCCCTTGCTGCCCTGGTTAGAGAGCCAGGACAATTGTCTGTGGCATGCAAGCAGCTCCCAAGCTGCTGTTCAGCTCAGCCAGGTCCCCAGCCTAATTAATTGGCCACAGGTGCAGATGGGCACGTTAATGGCACCAATGCATCACTTCTGACCAGTCCCAGTCATGCCTACATAAGGGGAACAATGCAACTTGTGCAGCTTTTTGTGGCGGCTCTACAAGGAGGGTGGATAAATCATGAAGGCCCAGTTCTGCCACCTCTATTCTCATGGAACAAGATGCCTTGTAAGGAGAAGTGTTTGAAGTGCCGGGGCTAATGGTGAGTAAAATACTCTCGGCATGAGTGAGTATTACTGAACAGCAGACTAGCACACTGAGCCAAGCACTTATCTAAAATTAAGCATTTTCCTCTACTTACACCCTGAGATTCTTGTCTCCAATTATGTTTGTTTTGTTTGCTTTTTCTTTTTTCTGTGTGTATTCAAATATTGATAATAGAGAAGTCTACACGGGGACCAAGGGACGGATAAGGTCTGAGCCACACGGTAAAATAAAAGCACTTGGGTGGGGTTCAGCTGTTAAGGCTATACTTGACCTATTATTGTTTTCAGCTGGGTTTGAAGTACTAATGTACCTAGGCAAGAAAACAAATTTACAATGGCTTAGTTAGGAGTTCCTTCTCCAGGAAGCGCTAGAATAAGCAAAACGTAGCCTGAAACAACGCCAGATTCCCCTGGAACATACTGAAAGGGATCTTGTTGAAATCAAAACAGTTGTGTGTTATTAAATTAACGCAGATCCCCTTTGGCACGGGGCTGCTGAAGGCAGCCTGCAGGCAGACACCCAGTCCCAAGGCTGCATTGCAGAGGCACCCTGGCAGGACCAAACCCCCCCCAGCCTTGTCCTGTCTCGCAGCTCCCCTGCCAGCCCTGCTTTGCTTCCTTTCCATGATGTGCTGCTCCCCAGGGACCGTTTCGGTGTTGGGTCCGACAGCAACCTCCCTTCCCCGTGCCTGGTTTTTCTGTAGGCGTGGGTCCCCGTGCCTCTCCCTGCCCTCCCGTGGGCAGCTCTGTATTAGCCTCCTGCCATGCTTAGTGAGAGAGGCTCCTGTGTATCTTTCCTCCAGGAATGGGGAAGTCCGATGCCTGCTGGCAGTGTGTTTGGGCAAAAGGAGCAGGGCTGGAGTGTTGGGTGCGCTACAGCCAAAGCAAAGGGAGGGTGGAGACAACTGCCTGTGTGGTAGTCCTTATGTCAGGATCCTGTCCTTCCCTTCTTCCTCCCCGGCATCTGGCTTGGCTTACTCTGAATCTGGTAGAAGCAAAGAAGGAAATTGAGCTGTAGGTGTTTTCCTGTGGTTGACAATCTGCTACCCTAAAAAAATTATTACTTTGCCTATGCTGAGAGCCAGTTTTGAGGGTAGGGTGAAGATTTTAACTTCCTCTGGTGGCCTGTTTGGAGGTCTGGAGGTGATTTCATTAGTGTATGTGGGCGCCTGAACACCACGGGGAAGCTGACAGTAGCACCGCTGTTTGACCTCACTGATAAACACATGGTGCTTTTCGCTGCTTGTAGGTGGAATATTGAATGGAGCAGCTCACTGCTGGCGCCGGCTATCCTCTGAGATTCCTGATGACCATGCCCTGCTCACGTGCTTGGGGCTGTGGCAGTCACAGAATTGCAGAAGTGTCAAGGGTTGGAGACCTCAGGAGATCATCTAGTCCAACCCTCCTGCTAAAGAAGGCTCGCCTAGAGCAGGTTGCACAGGACATTGTCCAGGCGGGTTTTGAATACTCCAAAGCAAGGAGACTCCACAACCTCCCTGGGCAGCCTGTTCCAGGGCTCTGACATCCTCAAAGTAAAGAAGTTCTTCCTCATGTTCAACTGAAACCTCTTATGCTTCAGACTGTGCCCATTGCCCCTTGTCCTGTCGCTGGGTACCACTGTGAAGAGTCTGGCTCCGTCCTCATGACATCCACCCTTAAGATATTTGTATGTGTTGATGAGATCCCCTCTCAGTCTTCTCCAGGCTAAACAAGCCCAGCTCCCTCAGCCTTTCCTTATAGGGGAGATGCTCCAGTCCCCTCATCATCTTAGTTGCCCTCTTCTGGACTCTCTAGGAGTTCTTCATCTTTCTTAAACCAGGGAGCCCAGAACTGGACACAGTACTCCAGGTACTCCAGCAGTCATCAAAGCTGAGGGCAGCAAGAACATTTCCTCTCAAGGTCAAATGGGTGTGGGTGTTCCATCTTTTTATGGGCAGAGAGGTTCAGCTGGTGGGGTCACCTGCACACATCTGCCAAACAGGCTCAGACACTGAAAAGCTGTCAGGGGGAGATGATACCTCTTTCTTTCCTCATGTGCCCCATAATTTGGCTTTTGGGAGGAGTGACACACCTGTAGCATCAGGATATTTGGCTGAAACTGGGAAATGAGGTGGGATCAGGCTAGATGCTCTAACAATCCCTGCTACCTTTAAGTTCTATAATCCTGTATTTTTTGAGATGTAGCATAGGCTACTTCTGCAAGCCTAAAAGAAAAAAAAAAAAACCAACCACCTACCAACCTTCCATATTATACCCTCTGCAGACCTTGTGCAGTAACTATCTTAAAATACCTTTTTAAAAATATGTTCAGGTCGTGTTTTTAAATGAAGGCTCTGACCTTGATCACTTGAGAATACATGGCTGAATTCAAAATGAACTGCTTAAAACTTGTTTAAAATATTGCCATGCATTATTTAATGCAGAAAGACATTTCAGAATTTGGTTTATATGAAAACTGCTACAAAATTGAGTTGAATATTAATGTATCAAAATCAAAACTGTATATTAATGTAATTAAAACAATCCTTTCATTGCTTTGGAAATTATTTGATGGTTGATAAGTTCAATGGCAAACAAAAGTCAAAATTTCAGACAAACAAAAAAAAGACAGTCAGGTGTTCCTTCACATTTATCCAAAATCTATGTGTAAATTCAGAAATAGCACAAGCTGAAGCATATTTTATAAATGCACGTGTGTGTGCATATACATGTGTGTGCATTTATCTTTAATGATACACCTGTTGTAAAATTTCACATGGCATTCCCTGAGTTGCCTTGGGAGCATAGAATATGTTTTTGTAAGGTTGTAAAAAAACCCACAGGGAAAAGCTTGCAAAAACCTCTCATCTAAAATAAGATTAAGGTTGGAGATTTTACTCTTCAATGCAACTCACCTCAACATGAGCTTTTCAGTTTTGCAAGGAGCGCTCGCTTTCTGCTCTTCCACTGTTTCATGCACGCGCACACACAGATACACCTTCTCATCTGATGTGACTCCAAATTACCAGATACCAGTACCCTAATGCTAAAACACCATCTCCTTATCTCTTTCACCATGCAAATAATTTGATGTGAATGTCCTATACACTGACGCAATATATGCCTGTGAAAAACTGGAAGAGTGCTTCACAACAAAGCTGGGTGGATGTTACGGTAGACCGCATATTGTCCATGAGTACCCTGGTGTATACTCAACCATGCTTCTTTGCTCAGCAGTCAGCAGGGAATTCTTCAGAGGTATGTGAATGCCAAAAGCATGATGAACTGTGGATCAATGGAGATCATATGGATCTGCTTTCTTTTTGCTGATTTTTTTTTTTAAAATCCGAAATTAAAAGTGCGTTTGTTGCCACTGCACTCTTAAGGTGCTTTTGCTGCTGTTCCTTTGACTAAGTATCTGAGGAAAGCAAACACAAGTGGACACTCCTGAACTCATTACCCAGTTAACAGAGCAACTGGGGTAGTTTCCAGCGTGTTTTCACTGCCAGCTGAATGCAGGTGGGACCCTTGCCCATTTCTGGTTGTTCTGTTAATTAATGGGACCTTCCTTTTTTTGCTGCAACACTTCTTGGACTTTTTTCTCTCAAGCATCTCCGAAGTACGGCTGCTGCTAAAGCACCACATTTTCACACTGAACAGTCCGTAACCCCTCAAGAGCACTTGAAATGCTGCAGGGGAGTAACTTGTATGCCCAGGTAAGTTGCATAACTTGGAGCTGGATCCTGAAAATGTGCAAAGTGTTCTGTGGGAGACCTTATGCAGGGGTCTTACCAGGTAAAAGAAATTAGGCTGTGGGGCTGGGAGGCAGCGAGGTTGCTGGGAAAAGGGCACTGGAGTAAATGCATTTACCAGCATTACATACATGTGCATGTAACCTAAAATAAATTGCTGGGATTTCTTACAGTATAGCAAGTAGTGTGTGATATCTTTCATTATCTTCTCTGTGAGTCTTCCACTTTATTCCTCTCACCGGCAGTGCAACAGTTCATTTTTCTATGCTTATGCTTGCCGCCTCATGCAGGAGAAGAAAATACATCTTTTCTAGGGTAATCCTGCCCTTGGAGTTTTGGCCACCACACAAAACAGACTGGAAAACACCCATAAGCTAGAGGATGGGCTTCCTTCCCCTGACATTTCCCAGAACAGAGACTGTTGATTGGAAAGGTGCTATGCAGCTGTGTTTGTTCCTTGGAAGGGTTTGAGCAAGAGTCTTGAAAGCATCCATGGCTGCGGGGTGGGAACGAAGAGCATCGGGCTTCTCCAAGGCACTGCTGTGCTACAGGGCTTATTGGGGCTGTGCTTGCAGCCTGCATGGCTTCGCCCCTGCCAGCTGGAACTGCACAGCTTGTTTGCAGCCACAGGCACCCGAGCTCTGCTCCTTTTGTAGTTTGCACAGAGGAGCTATGCTTACCACCCATCCAGAAAGCTCGAGGATCAGATAACACCTCTCTCATTCCTGACTCGTAAATCATCCAGTAGAGATAGCGTTTACCTCCAGATTTAAGAACTGTTCTTATTATGGTGTCTGCAGATCGGACTGATTGCAAAAATAAGCTGGATGTAGAAAAACAAAGACACCCCTCTGGCCTTTCAAAGCAGGAAAGAAGCTGCCACCTAGAAACCATCAGGGATGTGCACCTTCCTCTCTTGCTTTGAGCCAAAGGGCAGTTACTCGCCTATTAGCTTGCTGTGAGCTGACTTTCTGTGTATTGATTTTATGACCTTTCAACTGCTGTCTGTCAGTCTTCTGTACTGACAGCTTTATGAGGATCAGTTGTGTGGGGAGAGCTTGGAAAATGTTTATATCTTTGGTTCTTGCAGAGTCAGATGGGTTCACAAAAGCCTTGGGGCCGGATGATGATACCATTTCTCACCTGCAGCAGCACTGTACTTCACAGGTCACATCAATGCAGCTGCTCAGAGAGTCGGAAGAATTCAGGCTGCAGAATTAGCCTTTAGTGTCCCTTTCTGCTCTTAGTGAAGTTAGGGGGATCCAGGATCAGAGTGGCTACCTGTGTGTGCACATTTGTTCATGCACTCATCTACTGAAATCTGTCTGGATGCCACTGATGTTGAATTCTGCACCTAAAAATAGCTTTCTTTGCGGAAATGAGAGGTTTGTTTTGTTTGTGTTTGTTCCTTTATCCCTGACTGATTGTTTCTGTCTGTCGGCAGCAACAAAGCCTCATTGTTTTGGTGCTCTGACAGGGATGTGTTAAATGGATCCTATTTTCAGAAACTACTGAGCTTCCAAGCCCTTGAGATCTCTGCCCATTAGAGTGTTTCACCTTGGCTAGCCCAAAATGGTGGCAGCTGCACCCTTTCCCCATAGTAACATTGGCCATAGATGCAGCTTTCTGCAACTTAATAATTTAAGCCCACTTGGTTTGTGATTGGCGGGGAGAAGAGATAGTAGATTGCCCTTCAGTTATTCATCTTGGCTTTTTGTAGAAAGTAATGCCACTTCTTTGCCAAGTGATCTCTCGCTTTTGTTCATTCCCATCCTGCTGGCCATTCATCCATCCTCCATTCACTGGGCTCTCAAACCACCTCATTTTTCATACCTACTTCTCCATTTCTTGACACTTCAGGCTCCTGCCCATTGCTCTCCCTCAGCAACAAGCTCATTCGCATTCCATATTCAAAACCCACAACGTGATTCATTGAACAGAAAAGTGCTTTTGCTTTGCACTGTTTGTCTGAGACTGACCTGGAGGATGACATTATAAATGAGCTCTCGTGGCTGAATTGCTTTGTCCTGCTTAGCAAAGTCAGTAGAAAATGGCAAGGAGCTTTTGGTCTTGAGGGGGGTCAGCTGCTTCTCCAAAGTCCCTCTCCTCACTGATCTTATGTTTTTGCTTCCTTCTGTTGCATGGGGTGTACCAGTTCCAGTTTTTAGGCTGAGGGGGGACATTTTTGGAAAGGAAGGTTTGCTACAGACAACTTTCACAAAAACCCCCAAACCTAACAGAATAGAGGTAATATTCGGCTATGAAAAGAGGGGGGTGAGCTGGACGCTGGAAGTCTTGTAAGCCATGAGAATGCTGCCACTCTAATTTTGCTGATCCAAGAGGGTCCAAACTGTGCATTATTCAGACCATTAAAATGAATGGGAAAATTCACTCCTCAATGGCAGAATTCAACTCATAAGCTTCACATTATTATCTGATCTTTTTGTTGTTCATTCAGGCTAGTGTTCCAAATCCAGATAGGCGACTCATTTTGATGCACATCACCAAAAAAGAATAACCAAAGATCAGTCTGATTTTTTTGTCTTACATGTATTAATGTGAAAATATTGCCTCAGTGTGCTGTCTGTTTTCCCAGGTTTATTCAGCTTTCTTTTACTCTCAGTCCTATTCTGTATACATGCAATCAAGGCCTCAGTCAAGCCCATTGACTACTGCTGATGTCGACATCAAGATTTATGGAGCTGCAAAATACTACTGTGAGGGCCGAGACTTTATTTTGAGACATAATGAGTCTCAATAGATATCATAACAGAGATTATAAAGTGCTTTATTACATACAGTAGTTACTGTTGTCATGCAGAACATCCCAGCTCGTGACATAAAAATGGCTTTTTTCCTGTGTAATATTCAGGAAAAGGACTTTAAATTTGAGATCTAGAAGAAAACTGTCCTCAGAAGCGTGGTCACAAAAGCTCACAAGCTTTCCTAGCACCTGGTGCAGTTCACTGATGAGAATATAAGTCCAGGGCAATAAAATTGGCTGATAAAGAGCAAAGTTTGTTCTCTTACAAGAAAAAAAAAATAAAGTGAAAGATGGCTAACAAACACAAACATAGGTGAAACACATGTCAAACTTGTGTCATCCGTTGAAAATAGGGACTTTTTTGGTTAGTAAGTGTTAAAGGTATAAACAGGTGTGGGTGGAGTGGAGTATTAGTCTCAAAAAACCCCTGGAATTCAGAAATTAGAACCTCTTTCAAAGAAGGTGAGGAAGGAGAGAGAAGGGGGATATAAAGAAAGTAGGAGTTGTTTTTATTTTAGGAGTAGTGAAACGTGGGTGATACTTGTGACTGATTAGGTAATAGTTTGTGACCTATGTCATGTCTGGCCACGGTGAGATTGTTACTAAGTCGTCTGGTGTCTGCCATTTCAAAAGGATTTTGGAAAACTAAAGAGGAAACACAAAGGAAGTGTGAGTGAATGTTTTTTGAGGGCTTGGGAATCCGGTGTTGAAACAAGACTTAAGTATCTCAGTTTATTTTATCAGCAATGAGAATCAGGAGGTGACAGGTTTACAGTGCAGAAGTTCCTTCAAGGAGAGAGAATAATGAGGTCTAGACAAGCGTGTGACATGATCTTGTAGCTGGAAGCTAAAATTACACCGGTGGAGACAGGAAATAAAGCACAGATTTTGAACTAGGAGCTCTGCGTAACAACATAACAAAAACCTCACAGTTGTTTTTTCCCCATCCTCCTGACATTCATGTCACCTCTTTGGAAAGTGTACTTGAAGTACAAGATACTGGTTCCAGCACAAGACTAGGTAGGTAAGCATTAATCACTTTTAAAATACAGAGAGCCATACTGGATCGATTAATTACTGCTTTTTGTGGCCTTCAGCTCTATGAATGTATTATGCTCACTCCTTTTGATCACAAAGCATCTGGAGATCAGGATCATTCTGTGTTATTTGTTCAGATGTAGTATCTCCCCTCTGTGTCATGAATGTAGGGCGTAAAAGTGATAGATACTCTCCTCATTCCTTTAGCATTCAGGACTCAGATTGCAGATGCCGCTTTGTCACGCAGTCTGTAACTTTCATCACTGTCTTATCATTTAAGCATAGGATTTCAGTTTCAGATGGGGATGTTATCATAGGATTTGGACACAATGCCATCACTCCTGCCATGCAGACATAGGCAGCATGTTAAATAGTGCTTAACAGTGTGGTCTTTTTCATGGCTCATGCATCTGCTGTCACGTAAATTCTAAACTCTTAGACCTTGGGCGCTAACCTTGAGGCATCATTTTCCTGTGGTTAATGAATATAATGTGATCATTTCCGAAATGACAAGTCGTGTTCTGGACAATACAAACTCATTTCTATGTTACAGTTTCCCTTGGGGGGGGGAATCTCATTTCAGAACTGTATACTCCTGTTGCTATTATTTACTTGTTTATGAGGAGTGATACAGTAATGACTGGGAAAAGCATTTGAAATTCTAGATACAAGGTAAGAAGATGCAAACAGTGGCTAAAAGTGTAAGGGGACCACAAAGTAGGTATTACACTTACTCAGCTGTTCTTTGGTTTTGGAATTTAGAGAATAGTCTGGGAAGCTTTCCTCCTAGGTGGATGTGGGATGGAGAATTTATCAGGTGTTCTACCCAAAAGTGAAATCCAGTAATTTCTCCCTTGCAGAGGAAGATGTGAAGGAATTGGTGTACCAGGGTTTTCTGATCAGGATGCTGTAGGAGAAGCCTTGGCTAGAGGGAGGTAGAGCAAATGGGTGTTTTGGCAGTGGCTGGTGGTGGTAAGTGGGAAAGGGATACAAGCATGAAAATAAAGATGTGAGGAATGAAGTCAGAACAGAACACAACTGATCTGGGGTGTCAGGGCATTTTGTAGAACTGCTTTTTTCTTGCCTGCTGGGCTGAACATCGCTCTGGCCATGCACCGAAGTGAAAGAGCTGCCAAGTCAGGTCAAGCGGTGTCTGTATGAAGAAGGAGCCTTGTGAAGGTAGCCTGCTGTGCAGCCGCTGCTCTTGCAGTAACTGCGCACACCAGGAGGTGCAGGCAGATGTGAGCTGCCTGGGTCGAAGCCTTCAGCTGGAAGCGCAGGGAGAAGTGGGCAGAAGCCTCCCAGCTGTGCGGATGGAGCTGGCCCCGCTCAGGGCACAGAGCAGCGCTGCGGACTCGGTGGCACCGAGCTGATGAAGCCTGCTGGGAAGATGCGCAAGCACTCCCAGTTCTGCCGCGGGCTCTTCTGGCTGCTTGGTTTTACAGCCTGATAACAGCTCTTTCAGAACAGTTTGCCTGTGTGGGATATACAAGTTTTCTCTATTTCTGTGTGCCCTTTTCCCAGGAAGTAGGCATCTGTGACTTTACAGCACTATACTGCTTGAGTCGTGTTGCTTCTGTCCCCCTTTAAACTGGGAGGATACAGAAACTGGTGTAACAGGGCTCATAGGTTTCACCCGAGAGAGATTTCTGATGTACCGGGGAGGAGGGAATCTGTGTGTGTCTTGACGCAGAGACAATTTAAGCCCAAAGGAAAGATTTCCATTGATTATAACACAGTTTAAATCTAGTCTGTAATACCTTCTAAACAACAAATCATGTTGTGATCCTGTTATATAAAATATATATATATATATCACTGTTATAAAATCAGGCGAATTATTCTTAGTTATTATCCCTTCCACTTAAACATTTTGGGGATAGCAATGCATTCAGTTTTAGTGATAAAGACAGTACTGCACTCAATGGCTTTGGAAAACCACTAGAAAAAAGAGTTTGTGTACCAGATTGACTCAGTTTATATCCTATTAAGTAGCTGTTGTGGAACAGGAGTGATTTACCAAAAAGCTGTGGAGAAAACCAGATCACAGTAGATTTGGTATTTCATAGCTAAATCCTAGAGAAAAAGTTTTAAAAGTAACACAGTGATGTCAGAGGCTTTCTGTAGCTTGTAGGGTTCTCCCCACCAGAGCTCAATTTCCATATAGACACAATTACCTGGAGTAGGCCACTCTGGGAGCAGAGGAGGAAATCCTTTAGTGTTTTCAAAGTTGGTGATGGAAGGAAAGTAGCTGCACTTTAGCTAAGGCTGAAGCTTGATTTTTCTTCAAGTCCAGATTTTACCTTCTCCACTAAGACTATGACATGCTTGAGGCTGGTACTCGGCTGCCTTGTTCCGCATTGTCGTCTTAACTGTGTAAAACTGCCTCTCACATTTGAATGGAGAAATACAGGAACAAACCACATAGCAGAGTTCTTCGTGTCTTTCTCAATATGTTCTATTTTTAGTATGCACTATTATCTGAAATACAATAAATCATATAAATGTTTGTTGTTTTATAGCTAGTGCTCAGTACAGTTACAGGAATAAAAAGCCTGTGTATTTTGGAACAATAGAGTCATCCTACAATATGAAGGCCTTGGCCATGTGTCCTCAGCCTTGCAAGACAGCTTGGGAGTAGATGACTGCTTGACAAGTTTCTTCTTTAAACCGTATTGTTTAAAATCCATAAGCATCAGAAATACTGAGGTTAGTACAGCTAACCTCCCTGTATGGGCCTCATGCCACAGTAGCTAAGCACCTTGTATTTTTTTCCCTTCAAGAGATCTGTCTTGTCGCAGCAGACTTGGAAGCTCCCTGCTCTCACTCACAGAGGCTGGGACACAGCGTGGAAGTCAACCCAGAAAGTCCTGGATAAGCAGACTGCCCTTTATCTCCCTGTTGGCTAAATGTGGATTTGTATCTTGATTATTTGCTGCTCAGCCTCCTTCAGTGTAGAGTTTACAGCATGCTCTGGGTAGGTATCTTATCTTTGGGAGGCAGCAGAAATATATTTTTCTGTGGAATGGTCCTTCTCACTGAATTGTTTTCCAAATTGAGCACATAGAAGGTGCCTCCCAGTTCAGTAGCAGACTGTACCAGCTCTGTCAGTCCCTGGAAGTCAATGCAGGTAGTGGAGCAAGAGGCACTTTCCATGAAGTAAAACCTCTCCCTGAGGCCAGAAAGACTTGGCTTTTTCTAGAAAGTTAACACTCATAGCTAATTTTTTGTAGGTCCATTAAAGACAGCTTCACTATTATGTGCATCCACACATAGTCTGTAAATTGTGATTCTTCTTTTTGCACAGGCTTATATGATTTGGAAGGGGTTGGGTGGAACAGTACCTCTGCTTTTCTTTTAGTGGCTGCTTCCTACCTTCTCTGAGGATAAAGGCAAAAGCATTTTGTTCTGACACCGTCTGACCAGGTTTGGTAGATACCTCTTTTGGCCACTCTGTAGATTGCCAACAGGGGACATCACAGCTGCTTCTGGAGAGTTTAAGCCCATGCTGACTTGGAGTGTTGATAGGTGACCCTGGTGTGCAAATCATCTGCCCTTGGGCAAATCCATTCTCCTCAGCAGAAGCTATTTTATAGTTTTGACTGATTACATTTCAAGGGTCCATGAAGGCAGCAACCCCAGGCTGTTAATCATGTCTGAACACTCCTTATGAATTACCTTTCAAAACAAAGTTTGAAAAGGGTACTTAGGCAGAGCTGCGTCTTACAGTTAAAGTGGATTTGGACTGTAACTGAGGAGAGTCCCCTTCTCAGACTCCAGTCAGTGTGCAGATACATCTCCGAAATGGCTTTGCTTACTCCTTGCTCAGAAATTCTGTGATATTCACACTTCAGAAGCATCCTGGCTCACTGAATGCCAGGCTTTTACTGCCTGAAGAGAGGGCAATATTTCCCCCTTACAATCCAATCTTGAAGGCTTCGAGGCAAAGCTTTTCCTTGACAAAGGCAAAATATTTTATTTTGCCTGACTGAGGGACCAGACCTTAATATATGCGATCTTTTAAGCTGGCTCAGGTTTTAATGCTCACAGAACTGAAGTGCCTTATGAATTACAGACTGACAAGTCCTTTATCAAATGAAATGACTATGTTGGACTCATTCATGGAATGTTTCCCAGCACAAAACTCACTCTGCTTTATATTTCCGTCAAGAGCTGATCCATAGTATTCTGGTTTATACTCACTGGTAGCGATTTAACTCTTACATCTATAAAATCTTTGCATGATGCCATGTGTAGTTTAGTAGAAACATTCTCTCCTGTGCTATAGTGATTAGCTTTAAGATAAATAACAGTATTTTCAAAATTGTTTGAATTTTGTTTATAGCTTCATCTACCACTTTAGTAGTAATGCACAGTGCTTTAAGATACATGAAATCATCTATAGATTTCCTGGAGGGATGAATTTAGAGAGTGCTTTGAAAACTCATCTGACATTTACTAGTAGCAAGAAAGTAAAGCAGATAAAAACAACATAAGAAAATCTACCCTCTTATTAAGGAGGTTCATCTTTCAAACCCTTTTGTGAAATCACTTTGCAGACCTTCAGTCCAAAATTCAGCTGATTCACCTTCCTATTGATACACGAGAAGATGTGTAGTTTTTATACCAAGTCTATTCCCACACATCAATTGCACAGTCTTTCTTCAGAGCATGCATATGTAATTCCATAAATTTTGGAGGGAGATCCTTGCAGCCCCACATCAGAAATGACATCTTCAAGTTTTGGTTAAAAATACTGCTTTTTCAGAAGCAATTGGGGTTTAATGTCTTACCTCTTTCCAGTTCATCTAGTGTCACTGAGTCTGAGTCCTTTCCAACTACAACATAAATATATGAGCTTGCAATACTCCTAAAATGATTCTTTCTTAGATGCACACAGATCTCACCTGACATTGCCCTGACTTGGCACTGGGATGTCCGTTAGTTTTCACTGCATTTTAACTTCCAGGATTTTATCCATAGCATGGCTAATCTCAGCACTGATTTGAAGAAACAATTTCCTTGCTTTTTGTGTTTTGACAGTGACTAGAAGTACAACCATTTGGCACTGATGGTGAAAATTTGTCATTGTGATTCTTCTTTAAGATCACTTTCTGCAACTCCTATGGCTCACCAGGAAAGACTCCCAAGGTTTCTGAAGAAGTCAATATCATAAGATATTTCCTGTGTAGGTACTGGTGAGGAAGACCCCTACTCATTCAAAGCTGTGCTCCAGTCTCCCCTCAGCAGCTCATGTGTAGTTTTTTTGGGTTTGTTTTTTTTTTTTTCCAGACCACTTACTTCAGGTCTACAATTTTCCATGTTTGAGCTCAGACCATTTACCATTTTGAGAAGGGTTCACTTCAGCTTGTTTGAATTCAGGAACTCATACCCAAACCAAGGAATTAATTCTTCTTTCAATACCTTTCCTTACCTGCACCTCACATTTTTTTGTTGTTGCTGCAGACAAAGATATAATTCAAGATTGTAGGAGCAATTGGGTTTTTTCCACTGTTTGTGTGTTTTGTGACAATAAGAGCCAGAAACAGAAGGAACTCATGGACTGAGAGTGGTGTCCTGCTATTCCAGCACCTGCAGCAAATAGTTGCAATCAGAAAATTTTCAATTTCCATAGTTTTCCATTAAGAGATAAGTCCTGAAGTAAATTGGTTCTGCAAGTAGGCATTGAAAATGGAAAATTGTCTTAATCCAGCAGTTCCAGTTCAATTACAGTGTGAATTGCCGAGATACTTTCATACAGTTATGAAAAACCTCTCAAACAACAAAGCAAAGCATAGGCTTATTCATAAATGCCACATGGCGGTATTTTGCCTTATGAATGCTGGACTACACTGTAATCAGAAGTATTTTTAAAGTAAATAAAAATGTTGCTTCTGCAAACATAGGTGCTTAAATATTAATTGGAGCTCTACCACAAT
>NW_009259188.1:727076-729589 GCF_000687185.1 Egretta garzetta
TGAAGTACTTAACGATTTTCTGGCTGTCACTCGCTGTAATTCTGATGGTGGTAATGAAATGCTGGTGTCAGCCCTGCTTGTCAGTGGCCTGGAATGCTGCAGCAGGTGTCGTTCCCTTTTTAAAAACAATGATGCACCAGCAACCAGTTTATTCCCATCTGGAGGCGTGGTGAGTCCTATGCAAAGTGCAAAGAGCCAAGGTGACCCATCCTTTGCAGGCACCGTGTGTAACCCCTTCGCTCTGCCTGTTCAGGGCAGCCACTAGAAATACCCATGGGTGGTCTGAAACCGCTTTCCAAGCCTGCTGCCACAGGAAGGGTCCAGTCTGAGAATATCTAATATCTGACCTCTGGGATTTTTCCTTTAAGGTAAAAAGATGGGCCATAGGCTATTGGTATGGGGTCTGGATAGGAAGTGTGTATTTTCTGTACTTAAATGACATTTGATTATAACTCCTCCTGCAGTCCCTCTGGACTTACTGCAAACCGCGTGAAACTATTTTAGCCCTGGAACTTTATCTAGAGATCATTTTATAGACTTGCCAGAGATGAGAAACAAACATAAAAATGATATTTATCTCAAATTCTGTTTGTGTTATTAGGCCTTGAGCACAGAGAGAAGAAGCAAGAATGCAATTTAGGTGTACTGCCCTAGACAAAGGAATACATCTGCGTATAAACAATAAAAATTTCTCGAATGGCAAGCCTTTAAACTTTTACTGTGTGGGTACCGATTTCCTGTGGTTTTTTTTTCCCCCTGAAAAAGTCTTTTTACAATGCTATACTCTCTTTAATATTTTTGGTACATTTTAGACTGTGTTAATGTAAAAAAAAAAAAGCATGTTTAATTCAATTTTGTATGGATTAAAAATTAAATTAAAAACCACCTATAAAAGGATAGATGGCTTTTGTTTGGGTTTTTTTTTCTTTTCCCAGTTCTTAATGAGAAATTTTCTGGGAAGAGCACTGCACTTTTTAAAATCAAGATTTCCAGTAAACTAAGATACAAAAATATCCAAAGGTTTTTCTATACTGCCTGTAGTATTACTTCTGTCTTGGACGGGCCCAAACACTTGTATGCATTTAACATATGAGCATTCCTTTTTCTCAGCTACCGCCATTTTGAAAGCCTGTTCCATTTATTACTATGAACTGGAAGGTATATTTTAAAATTAGTGACGAAATATTGGCTGGAAGACTGAGTGTGCCAGCTGTGGGGGCTTGTTCTTCCAGCTAGAAGGAGCTTATTAGGTGGCTTAAGTGTGGCTGTCATGAAGTCACCGTGTTTGTTCATTGTTTCAATGCTGGTGTAACATTCAGAAACCATAAGTGAAATGGGACCACTGGCTACAACAATGCTCGTCAGTGAGTTTTACCTTCTCTTGCACTGACCCGGGTTTGGAGGTTGGCCAAGCATGTTGGGAAGTCCTCTGGGGCTTCCTTCCCGGAGAAATGCAGGCACAGGGAAGCTCCTGTGTGCCCAGCTCTTGCTCAGATACAAAGGCAAGATGCTGCTGGAGCAAGGTCCCCAGCTGAGACATGGCCTCTGTCTAATGTGCAAGGCAGGTGCAGCCTGTTATCTCTATTACAGACAGGCAAGGGCAGTATTGCAGAATCACAGCATGGCTGAGGTTGGGAGGGACCTCTAGAAGTCACCTTGGCCAACATCCCCTGCTCAAGCAGGGCCACCTACAGGTGGTTGTTCAGGACCCTATACAGATGGCTTTTGAGTATCTGCAAGGATGGAGACTCCACCACCCCTCTGGGCAGCCTGTGCCAGTGCTGGGTCACCCTTACAGTGAAGAAGTGCTTCCTCGTGTTCAGAGGGAATCTCCTGTGTTTCAGTTTGTGCCCATTGCCTCTGGTCCTGTCACTGGGCACCACTGAGAAGAGCCTGGTTCTGTCCTCTTTGCACCCTCCCTTCATGTATTTATAGACATTCATGAGATCCCCCCTGACCTGCTCTTCTCCCGGCTGAACAGCCCCAGGTCACTGACTTCCCTTGTCGGAGAGTTGCTCCGGTCTCTTCACCATCTTCGTGGCCCTTCACTGGACTCTCTCTGGTATGTCCATATTTCTCTTGGACTGGGGAGCCCAGAACTGGACACAGGAGGCCCTTAGTGCTATCCCCGTTACACCACGTCAGGCCAAAACTGCCCGGGAGTTACAGCACCTTAGGCCAAACTCTCCCTGGGGCTCCTCGCCCTCGGTGCTGGTGCGTCACAGGAGAGGAGCCCTGGTGCTGATTCTCTCCCACGGCAATGGGGAGATGAGTGCGGGGAGCAGCTTGTGGTGCTCCTGATGGCTGCTGTGTGGGGCGGGATGGCCCAGTAAGAGCCCTGCCCCAGAGGAGCCGAAGGCTGGCTCTGAGCACCGCCTGGTGCTTGGGCAATCCATGGCTGCTTGCCACCAGGCGGCCTAGCGCAGCGCGGGGCTGGCTGCTGCCATCCTTCCTGAGCAAGGGCGCGTGCCGCGGTGGCATCGGGGGGAAGCAGCTGTGTCTGCCTCTTCCCT
>NW_009259188.1:729619-730354 GCF_000687185.1 Egretta garzetta
CCAACAGTGGTTTGGCCCTCCATGCAGCCCCATTTCTCCATTCTTCTTCCCCTTCTGTCCAACCTCCCAAGATGTCTTTGCCCTTCTGTTTTCACAGAAAAGCAATTGCCATCCTCCCTCACTCCAGCCCTCTCCTTCCCTCTCTCCCCGGGACCCTAGATTTTTTTTTTTTAAAGAATGAGAAAGATGTTATCTATAATTAACTTAGCACATTGATTCTACAATTATATATATTTATGAAATAACAATTCATGTTTGAAACAACAAATAAAGTTAGTGCATATAAATAAAGTTTGTACATTGGGCTGTAGTTGAAGCTGATGTGCATACTAAAATATGTTTATGCATTTTTTCTCTCGCTTAATATAACTCTAAAATAAGCAGAAAAAAAAAAGTTGAAATTACAATTAATATCGTATTGTTTTTCTGTAAACAAAAGCCTACATAATCTTAAGGTTCAGAAATGGTATGCAGCCATACTGGCAGGATAAAAGAAATACACAGTTCTAGGGAAAAAACTTTAAAAAAGAAATATAACATCATTTTTTATCTTAATGCACTAACACAGTATTATGTTGAGGAACAGAAACAGCCTTGGATGTATGCTCAAGTATAACAATTAATAGCTGCCTTTGAAATTATAATTTGCTGATATTAAAATTTTGTTTATAAAATAATTTTATTTTAAAAAATTATTAGGTATTTATTTCCTTTAAAGTGTATATAAAGTATATA
>NW_009259188.1:730382-731555 GCF_000687185.1 Egretta garzetta
CATTCAGTCTTAAAGAAAATGTTTCAAATAAAAAGCTTTCTATTTTCAATTGAAACTCAATATTGATTTTTTTTTCTCCATACTAGATTTCAGAAAACAAAGGAAAGAGATTTTTCTGAGTAACCTGATTTGTCTTCACCCCTGCCCTGCCCCACTCTTCAGATCTCCTTCAGGTGGGAGCTGCTGCTGCTGAGGCTTCCTCCACGGGTTGCACCAAGAAGCTGATGCTCAGGGTGAGTAAACAAGGAGCAGAGGTAGGGGAAGAGGTGGAGAGCCTTAGGAGATGGGGAGCACATCTTGACTTTCTGAGGCTGACTGGTAGGGATCATTACTCCGTTCCTTGTGGGATGTCATGAGTATGGATTTCCATGTGGAAAAAAAAAAAGGGAATAATAATGGTGTGTTACCCAAATCTGGGAACAGGCAGGTCAGAGGCAGTGCTCAGAGGTGTCTGGTCAAAACACAGCTTTGCCTCTGGACCTCCTGGCTTCTTATGAATAGTTTCGCCTGGCTTTTCAGAACCATGGTGGTGTTAAAACTTCCATCTCTCTTCATCCGCCGCAGGTATCCACTGTTCACCATCCACCAGCGTGGTCAGTGCTTCCTCTTGAGCCTGACAAAAAGCATAGCCCTGGCTCCCCAGCCTTGAACTCTCAGAAAAGGGAGAAATGCTCAGGGCTTTCTGAGAGCATGAAGTGGAGGTGTGAAGGGTCAGGTCTTGGGGCAGCGTGAACAGGCTGTTGCAAGGGTGAGAGTCTCAAAATCCAGATTTTTCATCCTCAGAATTGGAGGCATCCTGGCCTCGCAGCATTGCTGGCAGGGAGAAGTAATAAGGATTAGCATGGCCTGGTGCTCGTGTGTCCTTCCCCAAGCAGGGAGTAGTGATGTGGAAAGTCCTGGGACATTTCTTAGCAGAATTATGAACTCCTAACAGCCTGGTGCTTGAGCTGGAGCCTGCTTAGAAGCTCCTGTGCTGCAGAGCTGGTTGTGTCACACTGGAGAAACGTGGAGTTGTGGACGAGCAGTGGGAAAAGAAGTAAAGAGGCAGGGAACAAAACAAGGGCAGATCCTAAAGTAGGTGGTTGCCTGGAATGGGGGAACTTCTACTCTGCTCCATATGCTGGGCAGTCTCTTCTTCTGCACAGACTCTCTGCTTCATTTGGCACATGGGTG
>NW_009259188.1:731627-743709 GCF_000687185.1 Egretta garzetta
AAAATTGCAGTGAGTGAGGAGATGGTTTGTGTTCCACTGTGTGTTCTGCTCTTCCAGGAACTGCTCCACTGCCTTTCAGAAGAGAGGCAGAGTTCATGCTTTTTTTTTTTTTTTTTTTTTTTTTTTTTTAAGGGGAGGAACATGAGAATGAGGCCGGTAGCTTCATTTCTCAGACAATGTCGTATTTTTGAATGCTGCCAGGTTTTAACATGAATTATTGTCATCCAAGTTCGCTGCTGGGTTGAATTGTTTTGCCTGCCCCAAATGTCCCTCAAATGTACTTGTTCCACAAGGCTTGTCACCTAAGCACCACTGCAATAACAGAAATCTCTTGTCACATACTCTTTGTTTGTAGTCAAGACTTGGCACTGCTGTTACTCATCAATTTGGTGGCTTCAGAACAGCTTCTAAGTACACTCAGGAAGGACTTTTCTCAAGGTGCACCTGAGCCAAGAAATATAACAATGGGAGAAGTTGTTATATCAGTTTCAGTCACTCACCTTTAGTGAGGATGCGATTGCAAAGCTCTTGCATTATATTAGTCAATATTTATCTACAGAAAGAATCAAAACAAAACAGAAAAGCCTCACTTTTTGCCTAATCGTGTTATTTCATCAGTCGTTTTTGCCTTTGGCCATTTCTATTTATGTGTGGATTGACTGTGAGTTATCGTCGATCTGTTTAGAATTCTGCTAAGACATCTGTGTTATATTTTAAAAATAGTATTTCCTTTTAACAAGAGCTAGATCCCATGGCGCTGACAGGCCTGCCAGTCTAAGTCTCAAGTGTCCTTCTTGGTGACAGTAGGAAGCAAATAAGACCAGATCTTCCCAACTTGCCATTTTCCCCTGGATGAGCTTTTCTTTCTGTGTTTGTTTAGTATGTAATATTAAAGTGGTATTTAGCTTGTAATCTCCTATTAAATCAAATGAGACGGGAGTGCTGATTTTGTTTAACTCTTTGCTGGTGAGAGCCACTTGCAGGAAGATATTTCTTTGTAAAAGGGACATGACTAAATAATTAATTAAACAATGATTAATTGTTTTTTTCAGGCAGCAGGAGAAGGAGCTCAATAGGATAAACACTCAGGGTATTGCTCATTAATTTAGAAGTCACTTTTATGAGAACAATAAAGAAATCACTTGTCAGAAGATAATCCAAAGTTAGCTAAGCCTTGATTCTGTAGTGATGGATTTGCTGTCTCTGGTGGTTTATATTATGGCTTTAGATTAGCAGCATTGTTCTTTAAAGTTTGGTCTTGGAGTTTGATTGCATAAGAATTAAACTTTCATTTAAAAATAAAAAGAAGGAGCTTTCTGCAGTCTAGAAGAGGGCTCGAAAGCGCCAACTGTGATTAGGGTGAAGTCACTTTGTGTAAAGAGGGGTGAAGGGACCTAAGGAGTACTTACAACGTGGGTAACCCCTTGGCCACTGCTGGTGGTGATCCATGTAGGCATGCAGATGCGCAGCAGAGCTGGCAGCTGGAACAGGTGCTGCCTGTGTCCAAACCCACACTCATAAATCACAGGTGGGCCTATGTGTGGGCATGGGTCACATCATATTGAATTAGACCTTTATTTAACCCGGTGAGAAGACATTACAACCTTTGTCCAGTATGATTGACCATAAATGATAGCATCCCCTCTGTCTGTTACTGTGTTTTGTTTGATGTCACAGTGCAAGAAGACTGTCTGGATACTGAGAGTGCAAACTTTGATGTTAGTTTTGTTGCCTAAAAGGCAGATTATTCCCAATGGCTAGCTAACATGGGATACTTCTCGTGCTCTAAAGCCCTAGTTGAAACAAAACGTTTGTATTTCTTACCCTGTGGTAGCAAGATGAGCTCAGCATTTTACCCCATACCCGTGTGGTAAACTTGTAACTTGCCTGTAAGTGAGCTTTGTCTTCACTAAAATTTTATTCAGGATAGCAATTGCCAGCTTTTAAAGTGTATCTTCTTTAGTAGTGAAGGGAATACCTGTCTCTGTGTACCACCTGAATACTCTGAGCATCCTTTTCCATCATGGTGACCATATTCTATCCTTCCGTTCTGTGTCAAGTCATCATTCCTATGCCAATACCACCAGCACTTCTCCTAAGATCGTACCACAGCATACGGGAGGGAGAAATTCATACC
Organism: Egretta garzetta; assembly: GCF_000687185.1. NCBI lineage: Eukaryota > Metazoa > Chordata > Aves > Pelecaniformes > Ardeidae > Egretta > Egretta garzetta. The sequence goes on from NW_009259188.1 coordinate 733,765, forward strand.
TCTAAGGAAACCAGGAGAGTTAATGTCTGTATAGGAAATTTTTTAAGACATTGCATTGCTGCTAGTGTGCGATAGTAGGGGAGGGGAGTAAGCAATGGGGGGGAATTCACAGCAGAAGTGGTGAATTGCAATATTTGCTTAATGAGACTAGAAAAAGAATTATGAGGAAGCATTGCCTGACAGGGAATAGCTTCCCTCCCATGTGAGGAAGTTTGAAAAATAAACAAAGCTAAGGTGTGTCCATGAACTGTCACGCCATCATTATTTCAGTGGGGATGTAGCAGTTGTTGGGAGAAGGGATGGAAAGGGGGGGTTTGCAAGCATCTAGGGTCCAATCGACACTAGGAGGTTTCTACCCAGGTACCCATTGCTCTCTGCTATTTTTATACACTTGACTTTACACCTCAAAAATACCTTGACCTCTGTGATAAGAGGTTTCAGTCACTCTCTTTCCAAGCAGAGCTTTTATTCAAAAGTGCAAATAAAAACTCACATTCTCGCCCACGAAGAGGTAGAGTTGTGCTCACCTACTTCTCATGGTTTTCACCACATGACTGTAAAAAAAATAATGAACAACGAAAAATATTTAGGCAGAGTTAAAAAGGCTAAAAAGATAAACTGACAGATATTTTGAAAATCGGTATTTATAGCTATATTAATCTCTTGGTCTATGCAGATTGCATGCCATAGAATTCAGTGCAATTATACTCTCTCGTACCAGCAGTGAACGTGACCCAGGAGCAAAAAGAAAAGAAACAAAAACATTTCTGGTGTGTTTGAATCAGGTTTATTTTGGTGATGACTTCTTGCTCAGCTGTGCACATCAAAACAGCGATTGTTATGCTCTCGGTGAGAGTTGTATTTATATGCCATGACACTACCAGTACTGAATCATGGTGTTCTTCCAACTCTCCCCAAAACAACGGCCTGCCTAAAAGTGTTTAAGAAAATACAGCTATTATTGTTTTCTTACATGTTTTCATACACTGAATATGGGAAGTCCGAAACCACAGCCAGAGTCTTGCTGACACTTTTGTTTTCATACAAGTGAAATTTACTGTAATTTGTTCCGAAAGGAGGGTCGCTCTCCCATCAGGGAAAATCAGAGGCGTCTCAGGAATATCAGTTAAAAAACCAAGATTTCCATTCTTGTGGTCAGTTGCTGGGTTGAGGGCACTTTGGGCTTGCTTGGAAAGATATTCAAGGCCATGATCTGCTATCTGCTCTTGACAGTAAAACAGTTAACAGCGTGCTGTGTTCCCTGCAGGGCTTTTGCTGAGTTCTGCCTCCACCAGAGCCATCTCTGGATGCTTTCATCACTGCTTTCGTGTGACCTTATAGCTTTCCTGACTCATCAGAACTTGTTTCATGTCAGGAGACCACTTCCTTGGCGTCTTGCCTGCATCCAAATAACTCCTCTCAAGGCCTTGTCAAAGTACTTTAGGGACATGACATTTTTGTTCGTGACCTCTCTTAGGATATATATGTATCTGTGTTTAATCAACTAAAGGCTGTTCATATTCTTCAAACGTAGACAAGTGCTTATTTCTTACCAGGTGGGTTTTTGAAGACTTTTCTTTCTGCTGGGCAGCTATTTCTGCCTAATGTCCCAGGCCCTGAAGAAGGAATTAATCTCCCATTGCAGAGACTACAACTGCAGTGGGGTGTGTAGTTTTGTAATGAAGGGGTGGAAAGCCTGTTTCCTCCCTTCTTGTTGTAACTCTCTAGTAGGAAGCTACCCAGCAGCCTCTCAAGAGTGATAGATGTTTGCTGAGCAGAAATTTGCTTCTGTTTACAGCATTCTGCGAACGGTCGTAATGCTGTGGTAGGAGTGGCTTGACTGAACCTTTTATACTGAAGAGAAACCAAGAAGTGAAGAAGGGGTAGAAGGAAATCTGCCCCAATTCCCATACTTTCTGGAAAGTACTCATCTTGGCTTCTCCAGTGAGTTACATCCCAGCCTCCTTCACAAGCCAGAGCATTGCCTTGGGATGGGCAAGCCTGAAGACCAAGTAACTGGTTAAAAGAGGTGGAGACTGCCTGCCTTGCTTCTCTCCCGCTTCATGTGCTATGAACCCATACTTTTACAGCTACAGATCTGCTAAGCATCACTGCCCCAGTGGAGGGTGCTGTTGTCTATGCATTGTCCTTTCTCCTTCTGACAAGAGACAGACGATGTGTCCATCACCATTACTGCATTGCTTAGTGTAGAGAGTAAGTATAAGCAGCCCTTAATTTCATCATTACTATTTTTGCTGATCTCGATCTTTTTTAAAATCCAGTCCAGGACTGACTGCAATATGACCCCATATCCTCAAATAATTGTGAATCTTCCACTGAATTGTGCATCTTCCACTGAATTGTGCCCTGTCCTGCTACCTGTGTCCATTTTTCCCAGGGTCCACAAGCCAGTAGGGCCTTGTGTCCCTCTTCTGTTACCTCAAAGGTACTGGTGCATTTTAACCTTTTCCTGGCAGGGTAGTTGGGTTCTCTTCCTGGACTTCATTGCTTATGAAACAGAATTACATTGCTGTGGATCACAAGCGCTACTCTGGATCTGGTCTCTATTGTGGTGGTGCAGAAGATATTTTTTTCACTGTAAAATTTTGTCATAGCCATCTGTTTCCTGCCAGTCTTAATGGCTGAGAGTGCAGGCTGGAACACTGGTGTTTGCTGTGCTGACTGACAGCTTGCACTGATGTTCAACCCCTTCTCAGCAGGCCTGAGTTGCAATAGGTAGGTGCCCGCTAACATCTTGGATAAAATTTCCTATGTGTCTCTACCACTGACCATCACTGTTTGGGGGCAGAGCTTTGTAACTGATTAGCGGGCCAGAGCAGGTTTTTTTGGAGGAAGCCTGAGCAGATGCGCAGTGGTGAGTGAGGGTGGAATTACACTGAGCTGCCGGGTCATAATCCATGCTGTTTAACTCACTGGTTGAGGGTTGTGAGGCAAGTCTGCTTTGTGGGAAATCGCTTATGACACCCCAGATTCTCTGGTTGCTCACACCAAGACAAGGGTGCCACAGCAACATCGGAGTGGAATGGGGAGTAGGGACAATATCTGCTCCAGCTAATGAGATGCTAATCCTTGTTAATATATGATCTACATCCCAAAGAGCCAGAGAAAGTGGCAACAACTTCTGTGGCTAATTTTGTGAAGCCAGATAATATAGACAGCTGTTGTTCTGGGCTTGAGATGCAGTATACAACAGATAAGGGTCACAATATGTATAAACCACAGGTTTCACCTTTAAACAGTAATGGTGATTGGGGAAGTGTAACAGATCACCCTCTCTAAGTGTGAAAGCTAGAAGTCACCTTTCCCATTTTTTCAGCCATTGTTGATGAAAAGAGATTGACTTTGCCCCAGCGAACTCAGCAGTTCAGTCTTGCTTTGCTCTGGGTAAAACAATCTTGTTTCGTTGAACATTATGAATAGAGACATGCTTTTCCATCTCTTGTGGAATCTCTCTGACCCCCACCTGTACACAGTGGCAAGCTACTTATCTTGGGGGCATTTAAAAGCACAAGCACAAACCTATATTTTATGTTTCCTCCCTGTGTGAAAAGAAGAGCAACTTTTTCTAAGCTTACTGTTCCCAGACCCACTGAGTTGCAGAGAATGGGCCCATGTTGTTGTACGTCTTTCCTGTAGATGTTGATGTATTGTTGACACTTATCTGTACAGTGCTCTGCTCTCTCTGATAAGTTTTAATTGAAGAGAGAAACTGCTGAGGTCTACGTCTGAGTTCCTGAATCCATTCACAATGGCATGAGAAGGAGTGATTTAGCAAGAAAACATAGAGCCTGTCAGCAAAGTGTTTTGCTCAACTGTTTCTGAAAAGAAATAGAAATTACAGTAGAAAATCCCCTGGCATAAGGTCATCCCAGTCCCATGAGCCTGCCTCTGGAACTTGACCTTCCCAGTGGCATTCTCCTACTTTCCGGCCACTGCATTAACTCTTCTGAACAGGATGCAGATGGAAGGGAGAACAGACCTGGATTCGACCCCTTGTTCATGGCCAAGCGCACACTGGGTCACAAACCATCCTTGGTGTGTCCAGCACAGCTTTTGGTTTACAGCTCTGCGTCATAACGCAACGCTCAAATTCCACCCCAGTCCCTGTGGCTTAAACTGTGTAGGGTCATAGGAGATTCCCTCCTGCCCTAGATCATCAAGTCCTACTTTTGGGGTGCAAACATACATACAGTCTCTTCCACAGACTAATCAATCTCCATTTAAAAGTAATTAGCTCTTCCTGCTCTCTTTCTTCTGTCTACATTAGAAGGCTGGTCGCGAATCAAATTGCATTGCTGGGTCTAATTTGCAAGCTAAGTTTATTCATTACCTGTCTTTACCCTCTGGCTCTTTGGCTTGAATAGTTCTTTTCCTTGTCTCGTGTTCACAATGTTTCACGTGTTCATAAAAACCAGCTCTGACACCTGCCAACCTTGTTTCCCCTTTCTTCTTTTCTAGGTGAAACGAGGCAGTCCTGGTGTCCTCTTGTAACATAGGGCTTCCACTTCCTCTGATGTATTTGGTAGATGGTATCTGAGCATCTTTCTTGTACATCACTGATGCTTGGTTTCTTAACCTATGCTATAATTCCCTCAGAATTCCCCAGCCTCAGATCCTGTTTCTGGTCATGTTAATCCAGTGGCATTCAGAGACTGCTTAAGAAGTTTAATGCTGTGCAGAGAGCTGGCTGTGTGTTGAGTACCACAGGTTAATCCCTGTGAATTCAAAAAGTCATTCTGTCTTTTCATGGTAACGTCAATGAACATAATTTAGAAATTATAACCCCTGAAGTACAGTATCATTATTGGAACTGATGGCTAACCATGAAAATAGGTAATACAACAGACCAAAAAAATAGCTTTATCTCTTTCAACCAAAAAGCTGTTACAGTTTTTTTAAATGTGTCAAGCACAGAGGCGCTATTTATAAAGAACTTCCATTATTTATACAGGTTATCAGGTGCAGTTTGTAGGCTGATATCTAAAAATCTGCATGTGGGAGTGATAATTTGAAAACATTAGGCTTTGTACGATTGTCAGTCAAACAACCTCTGGGCTCTCCACACATGTATAACACCAGTCTGTATACATGGTGATGCTGCCCATGTGAAACTGAGACCACTGGCAGCGTCTCTTCAAGATTAGATTAAAATCTCAAGGGCAGGGACTTTCTTCTTTATTTGTGTGTAAAGCTTTGCGCGTCTTTTTGACACCTTGTAAATAATGTAACAGGGCTCTGCTCATTTTCTTCCTCATATATGAGCAGTTTCTGTCACAGCAATGGACAAGGATAAACTCAATAATATATGAAGATTAAGGGTGGATGTTGGGGTTGACTGATGCAGACCTTTTATTCTGCGCAAGCTCTAGCTGAGAGTTGCAGGTGAAGCAGCTATTTAGACTCTGAAAATGCTTACCTGTTTACATTTGCTCTTCCCACTCACTAGAAATCATTTAAAATGAGCTGGAAGATGGAATTAACAAGAAAAATATTACTATAACCATAAAATGAACACAGCTACTTGAGAAAATACAGATGACTCGTTCAGGATGGAGGAAAAGATACTGAATGATAGCTGGAGCGTTATCTTTGAAGGTCAGTTGTTTTCTCATTGCTGGGCCAGCTGCTCAGGCAGTCTTCCTACAGTTGCCTCTTGGCTGGGGACATAAATCTGTCTGTGTAACTCATGTTCTTCTTAGTTTTTTTTTCTCATTGACAAGAATGGGGTAGCCTACCAACCTTTATTGTTCTCGTCAGCCCAGGAATACTGACTATGGCATTTAGATATTCTCAAGAAACAGAATTTCAGGGCCCCTGTGATATGTTTTCTGCTCTAGTGGTTTTCACCCTTGGGGTAGTTAAGTTGTATGATGCTGATGTATTGGGCATAAGTGTTACCTCAGCACGTTGCCAGTTCTGCTCTGCGTGAAATTTAAGATCCTCACTCATCTGCACTGTCAGATCAAGTCTTCTCTTTTCTAACATCTTGGCATTCAGTTTTTTATCAACCATGAGCTAATGGTGGAAGAAACGGATTGCAGAGGCACAAGGGTGCTTCTCTGCCTCTTTGTACCGGTGATCCTCAACCAGTGCTGTGGGGTGAGTTGCTGTACTCCAGCATGTTTAATTATAGAGCATCTGACTGCAGGGGAAGGTTTGACTTTTGACTGGTTTTCTTTTGAGTCATTTACACGGGCTTTTAACCTGTTTTATCTTCCCGGCATACTGCAGCAGTTGTAAAGCCAGGATGAAAAAAAAAATAAATTAAGAAGACCCAGCCTGTCAGGTAGGATATAGTGCTGTCACAGTTGCTGTCCCAGTTGCATGAAGCTTATTGTCACCTGGGTGAAATGCAAAGTCTCTCCTTGCAGAAGGAGCACACCCTCAGACGCTGCTGTGGGGAGGGCAGGGGAGACAGCCACTGTTTTGCTGGCATGTCAGGAGTGACCGTGCTGGATCAGAAGTCATGTCCACATCAGTGGACTGACTGATCGTCAGCCCAAGTGGTTCAGTGTCCCTGACTCTGGCAGTGGCCAGCGGCAGACTCTCAGGAAAAGATTGTAAGGAGCAGGGCAAGCCCACAGGGATACCTCCTTAAGAAATCTTCCCTGTGCCAGCTGTAGGAACTTCTCACATCAGAGCTTATATTAGGCCTTTTTTATGTTTTATAAGTGAATGAGATAGCTCTTGCTGTGTTTAAAATTGGGCTGTCATGGATTCCGCTATGAAATTATAGAGAAGGTTTAAACCAGAGCCTCCTGCTTTCTCTGTGTCCTGTCTCTTGCTTCTGCTGTGCAGCAGTTACGTGCACTGTCTGTAGGGGATCCCCCAGTCTCAAGCCCTCTCTAGCAGGCAAAAATACTGGGTACGCCTTGACATGCAGGCTATGCTGATACATTTGCAACGCTAACCACATGGCAGGTGTTTTCATTAAGGGGTTGTGGGAAGAGGAATTCACTGGAGAGAATGAAAGCCCACAGCAAAGATTAGTGGAAACCTTCTGCAGCTTCGAGGTTCCCTTAGGTGTCTCTTCATGACTTCAGTTGCTACGTCCCTTGTGGTGCTGGGTGCTGGTGGTACCGGTGCAAGGGAGATAGAAGATGGAAGAAGTAACCAGAGATTACTTGGCCCCATGTCAGCCATTTATTTTCACTGGTATGGGGATCTCCCCCCTCAGTAAAAGGAGATGCTTTTAAAAGTGTCATCTGGTCTGAGTGTATCCCCTGTGACTAAAGCAGTCCAGCTATTGACTACTAAGGTTCTGCTGCCTTTCCATAACCTCCGGCTGCTAGTATGTAAATACCATCAGCATCTGCATTAAGCCACACTCTTCACATGATGGATGTAAATCAGAATAGCACCTGCACTGTGGCATTTAATCAGCAGCAGGCATTTAGCACAGCAACTTAATTGTCATTACAGAAGTGACTCAGGTCATCACAGACTGGCACCTGATAGCTGACTGCTGGCTACACAAAGCTATGGGCTCTGGCTGGGGCTTTTATGTCCAACTGATGCTAAAATGAAATCAAAGAGAGTGATCCTGGCTAATGCTGTGCTGCATTTCCTCTTTTTCTTCACTGTGTTCAGTATACCCCTTCCCACCCACTGCTTTCTCCCATCAGGGTCTGTCACATGATAAATCTACTGAAAGTCTTGCATTAATCATGCCCTTGTGAATTATCCAGCAACATATTTCCTCTGTCAGTCAGCCTCCAATTTGAAATGATAAAGCCAGCTTGCTTGTGACTACTGCATTATCACTGGTTGCCTTCTTACTGGCTTTACTAGCAGAATAAATGGATTTAGACTGGTTCATTTGTAAATCAACAGCACGTATATCCACCTCTCTCCAATTCTTGAAAGTTGGATGTCCAGATGAAGCATAGGCAAGGTTTTCCAAGAGCTAATTTAGAAAAGCCTGCTTTTGGCTGTAGCTTTGTAACAGTGTCCTGCTCTCAGAATCAGTCTGTATCCAGACGAAGTTCACCCTTACAGTATGATGGCAGTACTGTAATATTCTCATTAAAGAATCCCAGATACTTTTTTTTTTTTTGAGAAACTGTCCTGAATTGATTGAATTAAGTTGGAGAAATAACACACCAGCTGTGTTGCATGTGCAGAGGTTTCAGTTGTTAGCTCAATGAGTTTGTCTCTAAAGTACAGGTGGAATGCCTAGCCTTTAAGTAAAGAAGGAATATGATAAGGTAAAGCGAAAAAGAAAAAAGGTAATAGATCATTTTAATGAAAACAGTGTTTTGTATGTGGATTAAGGAGATAATTTAGGCTCTCAGATACCCTGATGTGTGGTGCCAGATTAAAAAAAATCACACTTCTGTCTGCATGGCTGTGCCTATTAATGTTATAGATTATACAAGAGATTGCAATTCTTTTATTACATTCCTCTTGTGTATTTCAAAGCATTTTTGCATGGAATATTTTCACACTTTCCCTGATGTACTGTCAAATGATTCCCTTGTTGCTTATGTGGATTTTTCCCACAACAGTGAAGGAGGAAAAATAATTTTAAAGGCAAGTGTAATTACAAAACCAGTAAGTGTTGCCAGGGGAATCTCGGATGGGGGCAGTGCTATTATCATCTCTTTGATAGACTGCAGACAGTAAGTCTCTTTACTGTCCCATTATAAATCCCTCTTCTTTCCTCCCCCTCTCCTTTGCCTGTGTTTTCCTGTATATGAGACTGATCCATACTCCGTGGAAGTGAAAGTTCCCATTTCCTTTGAAGGAAAATGCCCTGCAAATGCTAGTCACAGGCCTGCTTCTGAATGCCATTAACTTGAGGGAGTGGAGGAATACCTAGATCCATTTTTGGGGAGTTGTACTGACATACTGGTTATTGTAAAGCTTTTTGAAGGCAATGATCTTGGACACAGAAAAGCCTTTTAGATACCTAGTGGTTTATATTTATAAGGGGCAAAACTCAAAACCTAAGAGTCAGCCAGCAGTGCAGCTGGGGGGAAAAAATATCAAAGTTTTGTTTGTTGGCTTAGGGCTCAATCATTTAGTGGCAGACTACAAAAACTGCTAATACCTTTCACTCCTGTTGAGCTCAGCTGGAGAGGAGTACCGTGTGGCAGTCCACAGTACCTGGCAGCACTTACCTTCATTATGAAAACACAGATGTAAGCAATGAGCAGTGATGCTGGATGAGGGCTCCCTTTCTGCTAGTCCTGTCTATTTCTCAAAGCTGAAAATGGAAAGTGTGGTAATACCAATACAAGACTGTTCTTATTTTCCCATTGAAGTTAGAGCCAGAGGAGAACATTTATTCCCCCCCACTGCCACCATCTTAATGGCAGGCTACTGTTTTCTCTTAACTAGTTCATTCCCTCCAAAGTTTCAACACAGCAGACAAGGCTGTTTTTCTGACACTCCATTTCCTTGTGCCTGTGCCAAAATTTGAGACTAGTAAATGTGCTTTTTCTTTCTAAATGGACGGCTTCTGTTACTGCTGTTAATCTCATGTTACTCTGGAATTGTTTCGCGGAGAACATTTCAGTGGGTAGCAGTAGACCCTCTTGTCCGTGCTAGCAGCCCTCTTATCCACGCTGGACACACGTCAATATGTTTATGAACTGTTATAGTTGGGTCCCCCTCCCCCCCCAGGTTCTGATCCTTGTCTTAGGTTGTGCTTTGTGTTAACTTCACTGAAGGTAGCTTCATGTGTTGTAGGGCTTCTCATTTTATTGAATTTTGCATGTTTTCACTGAGTGTCAGGCGCCCGAGGGTGCTGTCAGGTTTTGCTGTGTCTGATCCCTCACACGGCCTGGATCTCCCATAGAATCACAGAATTGTTTAGGTTGGAAAAGACCTTTAAGATCATCAAGTCCAACTGTTAACCTAATGCTGCCATCCCACCGCTAAACCGTGTCCCTAAGCACCTTGTCTGCCCGTCTTTTAAAT
>NW_009259188.1:743730-757414 GCF_000687185.1 Egretta garzetta
CGGGTGGGGGGGGGGGCACGGCCCCGGGCGCCCAGCCCCTGCCATCACAGGCCTGGGGGACCCCCCAAATGCTCAGGGCGTCCAGCCCCAGGGAGTCACTGGCCTCTGCAGAGCCCTGACACTGAGCTTTGTGTGGCCTTTTGTCTTCCAGTTTTATTTTGAGTAGTATCATGTTATTTCTATCGTGTTCACAGTGTGAAGCCATTGTCCGTGTTTTCTAAGCTCAACTTTGCTTTGGGTTGAGGCCCTGTGTTTTCACAACTCCTCCAGAAATTTGTTTCCCTGTCCTCGGTCCCAAGGCACAAGCACAACCAGAAAATTGCTCCTGTTCTTCCCATTATAACATGCACAAAGTTTTTGGTTTCCCTGCCTCCTGCTTGAAAGCATCTCTGCCAAGCTTTTATCTGGCGTGCAGGCCTCCTCCAGCTCCTATAATTGCATTTCGTAACCTCCCGTACCTGAAATAACTAAAAGCTCTTTAAAATGTCAAATGATCAGAGTCAAAGCCTGTCAGGAATGGAGATTGTCAGAGACAAAGCTATCTTCTGATTGCCCTCTGCTTTGCTGGCACCCATTTCTTGCTGATACATAATGAAGCTCTGTTTAAATCCTTGGCAGTAGCCTCCTATCTTTCTTTCCATTTCACATGAGTTTCAGCTCTGGCTGGGGCTTGAATGGCTCCGTTCTCTTAAGGTGTTTTCTGAGTTTGCTTTGCCCACAGGACCATGCATTATTTGGGAATTGCTCACAGCCAAGGAGGCCAAAACCAGCCTGGGCCATCCAGGGTGTGAACCCATCATCCCAGCCTCCTGCGTGGCCGAACACCTCCTTCCTCTGGCTGCCTCTTCCCAGAGCAGCCCGAGCACATACAGTTCCTCACTATCCCATTGCTTCTGCTTAACGAGGACAGGTGGTTGTCAGGAAAATCAGAGGACCTGCCAAGAGCAGGCTGACCTTCCCAAGTCTGTTATTTACCCTTGTATGGAGGTTACTTCTGTGCCATTCCCATGACTCATTTCTCCTCCTGTTGCTGGAAAGCGAACAGTCCTCTTACAACTCTTAGTCCCAGGGCCTCAGTTCTCTAAGTAATGCCAGTTTTATAAGTGTGCAGTTTCTTTGCTGGTTTTATATGTGAGTTACCCATGTAAGAGGAGGATCTGAGCCAAGAGCTCCTTCCCACAAATTTCTCTGTGCCTCTGAGGGAGTAATATCTGGGTCACTCTGAGCGTGAAGCCCTTCCTTATGGCTCTGATAAAAGGAACCAGCAGATTAAGCTCTACGAGATCAAACGAGAGACAACAACCACTATCAATCACTTCCATTTTCCTAGAAGTAGCATTTCATCTAACTCGACGACTAAAGACGGAAGAATTGTGAGAAACAGACCCGGCTTCTGCCCAAATCTCAAGACAAAATATGAACATTGCTGATAAATGTTTCAAAACTTGGTGTCTCACTCAAGACTGCTCTACTGTTCCTGTGTAGTGTGGTAGTTTTATACATCTTTGCAATGTTCTGACTGGGAGTTTTTGCTTTAAGAATTTTACTGCCCTTTGCAAGCCAAGACTTTCAGAGGGCCTGTGTCCTGCTAGTTTAAGCCAGCACTGCCCTCTTCTGGAGATGACATGAGGCCTTTTCAGTAGGAATGGCAGTCTTTCTCAAGCATCAGCTTTATCCAGGACCTGGCACTGAGCCAGCAAAACGCTTATTCAACTTGTATATGTAACATAAAGCATGTGAGTAGTTCTTCTGCTTAGGTGCTTAAAGACATCAACACATCAAACTGAAACCTTTAATACTCTGACATAATAGCTTCAGTGGAGACATTTGTGTATAAACTCACGTGTTTATACCACACTGAATTCTGTCTCTGAATCTTAAATTTTGGGAGCAGCTCCTCATTTGACCCTTGCCAGGGTGTCAAAAATTTCACTTGACTGTGATAATTTGCCCACACTGAGTATCTGCTCTTCAGCTGCCTTGCAACCACACCACCTCTAATCTAATGTCTGTAAATGTTTCATAAGCCTTACTTCTTTCTGGCAATGTCCCTTTCACAAAAGGGAATAAGCACCTGCAGTTGCTGGGGAAGGTGGCTACGAGTGTCAGCTACCTTGTCAGGAGGAAGCTCAGGTGGCCAAAATGTCTGTGCCTGTTCCACGTGGGCTGGATGCACGGCGTAAGCCGCTGCGGTGTCCTGGCCTCATGGCTATGGCCGTGAGGGGCTGGGTGTGCCTGGGATGTGTACATGGACCTGACAGCCACCTGAGTGCCATGAGTTGCACAGCTGAAGTCACGGCTGATACTTTGTGTAGGTGGTTCATGTGAATGCCTTAAATTTTAAGTTACCTATCAAATTGCACAGCCTTTTTGAGAGCAGTTTATCTTATGGGTTGTGATGTGCTCAAGTGGTTGTAAAGGCTGAGAAGCAGAGCTAGATTAACTTTATGACTGTCACCAAGCCCAGATTTTACTTTAAATATTTTATGTGGTGCATTTGCTGCCCGAAGAAATTTGTACCTTCCTGACAGTATTGAGTTTCCTGAAAAACATGATGTGGGGGATGAAAAAGGAAACTCCAAACCAAAACTCATCCAAATACAATGAAAATTGCAGTGCTATATCACTCTCTAGCAATTTCAGCTAAGAATTAGTGCTTTTCAAGAATCAGTGACAAATGATTTACAACATCCTTGCAACATCTAATGTATGTTATAATGACAGAGCCACGCTAAGTGACTTATGCCAAGTCATTCAGTAACTCATCTATAACTGAGGATACCTGGTGTCTGATTGCATTGGGCAGCATGGTGGTTTTGGTATGATTGTCTACCAGGATTGCTAAACAAATAAGAACTAAACTTTGTTGATATTCAAGAGAGTTTGAAATAGATGTTTTGCATCCTTTCTTTCTGTGAACTTCCAAAATGTAGGTACTCCAAAAAGAGGCGGGGGGGGGGAGGAAATAGTGGTCTAATGGATCTTTTAAACATTATGCCACTGGCCTAGGAAAACATTGCATACAAGACTTTCTCTTGGGAGTTTTACTTCCTGATTGGTAACACTAGGGAATTATGAGGAATTATGCAAAAGATTGGAAGTGAAAGTTTGTCCATACCAGGGCTCCAAGTTCTGAATATTCCAGTCACTTTCACTAATTATCACTAACTCTTTGTCCAGCAAGGAGTACTCTGATCTTTTCATGTTGGACACATTTTTAAGAGAGAAGAGTCTTTCATGATATGTTTTGGAAATATTCAGCACAAGATGATTGCCTTTCTGATTTTCCCACAGACAAAGCCTGTTTATTTGTCTTTTCATTATCTGTTGCATGAAAAGATATGTACAAGGCTTCTCACATTCACCAACAGAAATCTGTACTGCCAGTGTAAATTAGGAGTAACTCAGTCAAAAGCTATGAAGCTCAACTGGTGTGAAACTGCTCTGAAGAACTGATTCAAGGGCAATTGGAGTTAATGGGAATGTTCCCATTGATTTCCATGTGCTTTGAAGTATGTCATGTGTAATGCAAAATAAGTAATGGACTTGTGGGCTGATGGCAGTGGTGAGGAGAAATGTTCAGAGATTAATTTTAGCATGGGGAGAGCATTAATCCTTAGTCTTCTGGTAGAGTCAGAAGGGAAAAGGCGGTTTCTCTTCTGGGTTGTTCTTCCTTGTCACAGCTCTTTGAGTCAATAATGTGCATTCACTTCTGCTCCAGTCCTGCCTCTCTGATGCCTTCAAAAGGCCACTGGAACAGTAATTCCCCACCCTTATTAGTAGTGTTGATTAGTTTGAATTATGTTTTAATGGTTTTGCTGGCAGTACTTTAATTGAAACTATTGAAAATCCCATGTATTTAGTACCCAAGTATGTTTTATATAGGATTAGTCATACTGGATATAATCGGGTACCCATTTCTTATAGTAGGGTCAACAATATTTTCAGTAGAATTTTCAGTATTTAGGGATTTGAAAAAGCTATGAACATACACAAGGAGTCAAGGACAATCCTCCTAAGCACATAGACCCTTCACATAGAATCTTATTGCTGAGGTACCTGCAAGAGCAATAGATTTTGAAAGAAAATAATGTCTTTCAGGATCGGGGGCGTCTCTCTCTCTCTTTTTTTTTTTTTAAAGCTTTCCTTAACAGTAGGTGGTCTGTAAAAAATCTACACCAAGCTTCAGCAGCAGAATGGTTGCTCAACTCCGAGCTAAGGGAGGCTTCTTGAAAAAAAGAGCAAGGCAATGCTTCACAGAGCCTGTGCTCTGCACACTGCAGCTCTGCTCTGCCTTGGCGGCTTTTTGTTGTGATTTGTTGTGATGTAAGTGCGTTTTTCTTTTCATCTGACAGAATAGCGGTAATTTCTCCTGCAGTACCATGTTGGAAGATGAAAAGTTTTTTGGCTCCCGCGCAGTATATTGTAATACAGGCAAAAGCTGTGCAGGTTTTTAAAATTACGTTTGGCCTTCATTATGTCAAGATTTCATGGTGTTTCATAGAGATTTTGTAATATTTCTGTGGTTATTACAAGCAGTCAATTACTATGGAAATTATAGACTGTACTTGAATGTTTGGAGTGAGAAATTATGGATAACTTCTGGTATGTTGGTCCAGTTTCTATGGTAATCTGAATAAGTGTGAATTAATTGCCTGTTGTTGCCATGGTTCTTTATGGTAATTCGAGACCCTTAATGTTTGAAATATACCAGGTTACGTTTTATGCATGACTTTAATACTTGTTAACATATCTCTTAGGATGTTCCAAAGATTACTGTCATCTCATTTTCCCTGTTTTTGACTATTTGAGGATGTTAACATGAAGAGTTGGAAGATAATCTTCTTTAAGAAAATCCCTCTTGCCAGATTGGCTTTTACTTTGCCATCCAAGAAGAAGTCTATTAAGGCCAATTTCCTATTACTACTTTAGACTCTGGTTGGGGCCCATAATCTTTCTTGTGCAACAGTGATTGGCAGGCCATTATTTTTGACTTACCTTTCTCTCCTGCTGTTGTTAACAGATGGCACCGCTTCCAGCTTCAAAAATGTCTTGGGCAAAGTAATGACCAAGTCAGCACAAAAGCAACATTCAGAACCTTCAACACAGGGATTTGGGGGGGGGGGGGGAGGAGAAGAAGAAAATGCTGAAAAAATGAGAATACTGAAAACCAAAAGCATTCATATCAAAATAAAATTATTCTCCCACTAGTGTTAACCTCATGTCTGGTGGATCCACACTGGGGGATGTTGACAAAGAATCACTGTGCCCTGAATGGGGTTGGTAGAGCAGTGAAAAATTGCAAGAGTCTTTCTTAGGGGACAATCACTGCGTTCAAGAGGAGAATTCATGGGGAGTGTAGGATTCAAGGGGTGAAACCTGTACTCCTTTTCATGTCTGGCAATGAGGTGGGTAGGTATGTGCTATTGTGTAAATTACAAGAACATGCAGACTGCTATCCAACATGTTATTAACTCCAAGCCCTGTGAGCTTTGAAACAGACTCAGGCTCTGCTTTATTTGTTATTCAGATGGAATTATGTGAAAAACTTGGCTATCTAAGCATCTATCTTTCCCACCATGATAGGTAGATGATTATGGGTCTGTCATATTAGTCATCATTAGTTACACACAACCCCTAAATTAATTAATGCTTTTCAGATTGCAAAGTCAAGTGTTCAGGAAATGCCAGTTGAGTTTATAAATGACAGAATTAAGGAATTTGCCTGTGCAGGCTTAACTCAATCCCCTTGTGCAGGGGCTTTGTGATCTAGCCTTTGATTACACGATCACATACTGTTTTTCCCACATTCGGTGCCAGGATGGCCAGTGCTGTCTTTATAAGCCAGCTAATTGATATTTTGCACTTATACTTTCTTAGTGGGTGGTGCCAGGATTATTTATGATATTCCAATCAGACAGTGTAGACATGTTAAATTCCCTGTTATCTACGAAGAGAGTGAGGACACTGATCACCAGACCATTTTCAGAAAAATGACATTTAAGTGAGAAAGAGGAAATGCAGGAAAGTTGACAAATTCCCTATAGTGATCCTTCCACATTCCCATTGTTTTGAAAAATGCAAAACAAGGGGAAATTTAAAAATGTAAAAAAAAAACCCAAACATTTTGGTGTTCTAGAAATACTGAAATGGATTGGTTCAACATTTCAACACAAGCCTATGAATCTTTTTTGTTTGAGAGCAATGTATCTTCAGATACTATCTTAAAAACAAAGAAGAAACCCCAGAAAAACATTGACAAGGTTAAATAATGTGAAAAATTTGCACCAGGCCGTTGTCTTAGATTGAACAAAATGGTTTGGGTTTACCTGAAGTAAAATGTGTCGATGCTTGTGAATGTCTGGAAAATATCTACTTTGATTAGATCTGAAACGGTTTTTTATTGTATTCCTTGGTTTAGCTGGTGTGTTAAAAAATCAATTATTTTTGCAGTAAAATGTGAGAGTAACTGATAGCAGTAGTAGCTTCTCCATTAATCAAAATGAAATTGCAGAGGGATCTTATCACTGGGTGTAGGTACTTATTGATGGGAAATAGCTCATCTTGGTAGGAGAGCATTACAACTTCGCTAACAAAGGTGTAAAAAGATCCAAAGATGAAATCAGATAAGTTTTGTCTTGGAGTAAAAGGCAATTGCTTACCAGTGAGCTTTAGAAATTATTATAAAAGCTGCCATGAGAAGTGGTGGATTCACTATTCTTTGTGACTTTTCAAAGTGAATCTGTGGTTTGGGGTTTTTTTGTTATTTTTTTTTAATTGGGTTTTTTTGTGGGTTTTTTTTTGTGTTGCTGTTTTTAAACATGAATGAAGATAATTTCTGAGGAAAAAAATATTATCATGCGAGTCCACATATTTGGGAAGGGTGCTGGAGTGGCTGGATGCAGAGGTTCTAGTTGGCTTAGCAGTTTGCAGATCTCCCATATTTATACTTTTCTTCTCGGGTCTTGAGAACAACATGTTGCCTGCATTAGCTTCAATGTAATGCTAATATTTGCAGCTCTCCGGCAATGCTATCTCTTTGAGACTGATTTGAATCATAGTTTATGTTTCAGCATAGCAGCTGTTTGCTTCCATTGGTCAGGAAGGATTTCTGTTTTCTCAGTGTAAAGCCAGCCAACTCTGTCCTACTTTTTTCCTTTCCTTCTGAAGTGGTTGGAAGATTGGATGTGTTGACACCGAGTGCGCTTTTCCTAAGCCACTTAGCTGGTGGGTCTTGCTCGTCTACTTGGGGTTATATTGGTCTGGTGGGTTTTTTGAGCAAGACATAATTTTGTTTGTGTCAGATGGGCTGAGAACTTTGGGGGCTTTAATCTTTCCCCCACATGCTTAGTCTGACAAGGTCATCTTGTAGAAGTCTCAAGCCCAAGTAGCACTTTGACTTCACCTGTGCTTTCACAGTAACGTTTTGTGGACTGAAAACCTTCCTTCTAGCTAAAATATTTAGCTTTTGTACAGGTGCTGCTTCAATACAGGAGAGAACGTAGTCCTCTCTTGCCTTGAGTTCTGTGAAACTCTGCTTTGAGTACCACTAGAGTAAGATGGGGAAAATGCCGTTTGCCAGAGGGTTTCAGAGATGTTTGCTAATAGCAGGGCTCAATAAACTTGTTCTTGGGCAGAGTCATGAATGCTTCAGTGAACACAGACTCTTTCATCTCTTTTCCATCTTGTGTTCCTTCTCCTGCAATCTGCCTCAAAGGGGGCCAGTGAATGCTTGATACAATATGGCAAATTAAGCAATGGAGCCCTGGGAGTGATTTGTGAATTGAAGTTGAGAGACAGTCTCCAGGCATCCTGCGAGAAAACTTTGGGGTCTGGAGAAGGGTTTTCTGGATCCTCGGATCATAAAGACATGGAGGCCATTGCAGTCTGATTGGTTTTCTTGTGTGTCCAGTGTTAGGAGCCTCTCTTGTGTCACTGTACTTCCGTGGCTCTTTCTGATGCTTTGTTCAAAAAGATAACTAGAATTAAAAATTATTATCTTTGAAGAAAACTAACATGCATAGTCCTAACAGTCATCCAGTCCTCCTAACTTTGTGAGAAAAATGGTTATTTACCACCACTATAAAAAGAAAACCGGCAACAAATCTTATACCTAATTTCTTATTTAAATTTGTCTTCAGATACTGGTCAGTATTCAACCTTTCTCTTCTCTTCTAAGGGATTGCCAGTTTTTTCTATTTAGGATGCATCTTCCTCACCATCGTAATTACTTCTGTATTTGTTGTTAAAGGCATTGCACTCATTGCCTTTGCCCCTGTAAAACTCTCAGATTCTTTTTTTAATAGGGTTTATTTTTTGCACCCATTTTTCAACATCCTTCAGGAAAACCAGCCAAAAGAACTGCATGTTTGTCTGGGATTAGTATAAAGTGCGTGAAATACAGAGGCAATGTCACCTCCTTTTCCTCCTAATGACTCTATTCTTTATGGATCAAGGCATCTCATAAACTGCTTTTATTACAGCATAGGAGTCTGTATGGAATTGTTTGTTCGCTGTGGCCATGAGATTTTATTTTTTTCCCCAGTCCTTCAACTGTGTAAGGCATAGGTTGTTCTGACAGGAGGGCATGACACTCTGTACTTTATTTTATTGTGTCACTTACCAAGTTTTATATGCAGTGACTATTTAATATTAATTTCTCAATAATTGATAAAAGTATTTGTAAGAAGAGACTGTTGTTAAGAGGACACTCAGATCATTATAAGTGTGATCTTCTCCGCAGGGTGGGAAAGGCCTGCTCTCCCTTGAGTCTGCAACTCCGAAGGTGTGCACGCTTGGGAGCTCTTTAGTCTGGGGCTGTTAACTACCAATAAATTGTAAACAATTACTGTATTACTATATCCCATTACTCCATCTTTTAAAAAAGAGAAAATACATCTAGCTTTGATGATCTATATTTCATATTTAGGGGAAACTGAGTCAAATTAATATAGAGTGACTTGAAAATATTCTTAAGGTGACGCAGTGCCAAAGCCATGAGAACTCAGGCCCTTTGTTTCCTAATCTCGGGATCCATTGCCTTATCTTCCTTGTCTCTATTTTCTACTTCAGACATAATTCAGTTAGAAATTTCTGCATGTCCTTTCATCATTTGTCATCAAAGAGAGGATTTTCTGTGATCTGCTGCCTGTGAATTTTGTCATGGTCTGGCTGAACCTTCCTAGTGGATGGTGACCAGATTGTGTTTTCTGGACCTAGTGTTTAAATTTTGTAGTAGAGCTGTCTTCTTCAAGCTGAATTACCTCCTCTCTTCATGATGTGGAGCTCCTCAAATGTTCTTTCAGTGTCACATCTTTTTTTCTAGTCCCTTTCCCGCATCTCAAAGACAGTGTTGATACATCCTAAAGTACATACAGCCTGGCTTATGATTTAACCCCCTTGGGGAACTTGCTGGTAGTTGGTATAAAGTACACAGGATTTCCAGAGGAACTTCCCAGGCACAGATACATGATTTTAAACAGTGCAGGAGAACTACACGTCCATAGAGATCAATACCTATCTGGATGCAGCTCTCTCTTCATCCTCCTGAAACAATTTCTCCTGACATTCAATGGATTAAGTCAGTGTCGTTCACTTTCTTTGTCTGAGAGTTCACTTTCTTTAATGTTTACTTAACAGGTAGTGCTACCTTTCCTCTTTCTTAGCATTTTCAGGATTTTTTTTATGCCTCACATCACTGTGGGATTACTATGGGAAAAAGTCATTAAAAGTGACAATGATTTTGTCACAGCAGCTGGCTGTCTGCTAGGATAATACTGTTCCAGTTAGATGACCCCAAGAAGACCCCATTCGGCTTTCTCAACAGGGTTTATTCTTGTTTTTAAGATGAGAGTCTAAGTGATGCTGAAGTTTGAAATAAGAAAATTACTGTACTTACTTGAATAAGAACTATTTTCCAAGGATGTACATACCCATGGACTATTAGCAAGTGGTGCACTTACCACAGTTATAAATAGCTAATTTTTAAAGAAAATTCTGAAAGAAAACATCCTGGTTATTTATTTATGTACTTTATTCAATGCATTAAAGTAATAAACATAATTTAATGCATAATCTGCGATCTGTCACAGGTGTTTTTCCTAGACAGATGCTATAGCTTGATCAGATATTACGTGCTCAACTGAGAAGTGACATCTTCCTCCTTTTCCATACCCTGGCAGTCACAATGGCTCAGTGGAGTCTTCTGAATCTTGTGATCTTGCAGTGTCGCTTAGAAAATGTGCGTCTGTGGTGTCTTAGCTCAGACTTATCAGACAGTTATATTTTTGACTGTAGAACAACAGCAAAAAATACTGGAAACACAGTCCATTCTTATTAAAAGATGAATGAGTGAAATAAATCTGCACTCCCAAAAAACTAAACAAAATCAAAGTGCAAAACCATCAGAACTCCCCCAAGCTGGTGGAGAGCTTGTGAGCCACAGACTGCAGTCACTTTGCAGCAGAGCTTGCACTGATGCTAATGGGAATCGCATGTCTGGCAAGAGGGCAGACATCTGGTCCCGGAAAACAGCTTCTTGGAGAGACACCGTTCTGGCAGTGTCTGTGTGTTGTTGTGAAATGTCGTGTCATGGTTTGGGGGGATGAAAAAGAGCATCAGAGAGGTTGTATTGAGTTGGAAGATGAGAAACAAGGAAAAAGGTCACGATGAAAGTAAAAATGAGAGAATGTTTTAATAACTTTTGTCAGGAGAGAAAAGAAATGCTCTGTAGTGTTTGACTCGCCATGCATGTAGCCCTGACAAGTACTGGTGGTGCTTTGGAATCAGAAATGAGGATGCCTGCGGGTGAAAACTCCACGCTTCTCTTCTGATAGTGAGCAAAAACTGAGAGAATTTTCAGATGAAGTGAACAGACTCTAAAAGTGCATGGAGGCAGGACCTGGTTGAAGACCTGAATGACCCTCTGCAGTGGCAGCCCTGGTGGGTGCTATCACTGCCTCCAGGTGAGGCTCTGCATTGCCCATTCTCAGGATTCCCTTTATACCTTTGGATATTCATGGTGTAGGTTCATGGCTCAAAAGTGCGAGGGACTGGGAGCATAAGGATGAGTAAGAGAGAAGAGAGCCCATTAGTGCCCACCATCCAAGGAGGGGATCTGCTCAGAAGCTAACCCAGCTAATTCAGGGGGTTCCAGAAAGGTAAATATTCTCAGCAAGGGGTTGGCATACTGGGACCTGGTGACAAGAGAAATGCAGGGATGATCACGTTGCATGTGGTAGTGTGGAAGTACGAGTACAACAGATCACTGAGGGAGAGGGTAAGGTAAGGAGAAAATCTATTTTTTTCCTTTTCCTGCTGGGAAAATGTGAAGGAAACAATGACCAAATTCACTTCCACTGTGGCCTCTTTCCATGTGCTTTACATGGGAGGTGTTGCAGAGAACAATTCAGCATTGTTTTATTCTATCTTCCAATATTTTATGAGGTGATATATACACTCTGTAAAGCATTGTATGCAATAAATAGTGTGTTGAATATGGTTATAGGTATTGTGGCATGGCAGATACATGAGAAATGTCATGTCATGTAAACACTGACGGAGGGAGATGTAAAATGGGAGAATTTATTACAGCAAAGTTAGGTATTGGTCCCCAGGAAGGAATGAAAGCGCAATCACTAACTGCTGTTCCTCCCATAAAAATCGATTTTCCTGTCTTTCTGTTTTGGGTGTTCTTATGTGGTATTATAGATTTTAAAATATCATCCAAGGAGTAAAAGAAGAATTGGGATGTGAACACTTCATATTTAATCCAAAATTCTTGATATAGAGGCAGCGGCTTACCTTTGATTTTTCTGAGACTTGTGCTTTCTTTGGACTGCCATATCTTTTTTTTTTAATTTTTTTTTTAATTTTTTTGTTCATTGTGATTACCTCAGAAACATGTATTAGAAGTATCTGGTGTTGAGATAAGTAATGTGGCTACAGTGGCAGTAGCATAAAGACTAATGACAAACTGGATTACTGGAAACCTTGCTGATGCTGAAAAATGCTAAATAAGAGGATGGGAAACAATAGATGGACCATAATTTTATTTGAGTAAATAGTTTTTCCTAACACAATTTTTGCATTTAATCTCTAGATACTGTGGATCAGAATTATTGCTGATTTTCTGCTGATGTGAGAAGATGAGTAACTGGTCTCTGGCATTCATGCTTCTCTGGGAGGAAGCTGGCTGAGCTCTAGAGAAACCAGTGGAGAGTCACTGGTCCCAATTAACTGGCTGAAGGAAGCAGTACAAGGTGGACTGCTCTGAAAAGAAGCTGGGTCTGCTGGGACAGCATGCATTCCCAGTGCCTGTGCTGTTACTAGTAATTTCATTTCAAGCTTTTTATCATTCTGTGATGCCAAGTTATTAGGGCTTTTTCCCTTCCCAATGCTCTTTCAAGCTGATCAATGAAATGAAAATGTTTCTTTTAGGGTACTGAAGTCCAGGAAAGGTGAGCCCGAGAGGCCAGCAACAGCTTCTTCCATCCTTCTCTGGATGGCATTCGTGGGTAATTAGAAGGGAGCCCTTCCAGTTCACCTAATCTTTTCACAGAGATTTCTACCTCTTAGGCACTGTGAAGAGGCAGCTGCGAAGAGGCAGCTTCATATATTTATCTACCTGTTCCCAGGCACTCAAAGGTGATTTGCCATTTTCCATCAAGGGAGGGAGTGAGTACATCCAGACCTCTGTTATCTCTCTGCAAGAACAAGGCAACAGAATTGAAGAGAAAGCTCTCTTCTAACATTGTACTATTGTAAAACTAATGAGCACAGCACAGCCATCCCAGGAATACAAAGCCACTTTGAAACAGGTGATAACTTTTTTTATAACTTTCTTGTCCTCCAACAGAATTTTAACCCTTGCTAAACTTGTTCAATGTTTTGGCTGTTCGCTCCAGCCACTCCTTAATCTCAAAGAGCTCTGGCTGTGGCTTCCTTGCAGTAAGACAAAAAAAATTGTTTCATTGTTACCTATTTTTATTTTGTCAACACCTTATATTCTGCATTGAAGTTACTGGAGACTCATTTTCTGCGAGCACAAAAACATTTCTTGGATAAAAGCATCCATAATCTCTTATAGATGAGAGGGTAGCTAAATGGCATGAAATGATTTTAAAAAGATAGTATTAAAGATGCAAAGCCAAGTACCCAGAAACAAAGAAATGCTGGAATTCATGCTCAGCTGAAGCCTTAATTTGATTCCTTTCCATGCAATATGCCTTTTGTTTATTATTTGGTCATGGATTTTTCCACAGGCCTCTGTCTCACCAAGCACACAGGACACTTGGTGCTCATTCACCAAGTATCTTTTAAAATATTTTTTCCACTCTTCCTTGATGTGGGCTTGTATACTCTCCCATAAACATGGATTTCTTCATTTCATCTTGGGCTTTTTTAAGGTGCTTGTGCTGGAATAACCTTCTAGTTTTCAAACACTGAAAAGTTCACAACATCTTTTAAGTAGAGGGGATAATATCATCCACTTTTTACTGACTGTAGACTGAGACCTGAAGATTAAAGCCTATAGCATCAAAAAGAAATCCAGCTGCAGAGACAGAGATTGGATACTGTTCTCCAGGTTGACTTTCAATTTCTTTAGTTATGAAATCTTTTTGCCCATTCTCCAGTTTCCTGCATTCTTACTGTTAAGTCCTCCTATGTCAGTAACAGATGAGCT